>NC_141625.1:32291612-32460945 GCF_047967505.1 Dipteris shenzhenensis | reverse complement strand
TGGATAGAGAGAGAGAGAGTGAGTGGGGGGGAGGGAGGAGAGAGAGAGAGAGAGAGAGGGGGGGAGGGAGGGAGAGAGAGAGAGAGAGAGAGAGAGAGGGGGGGGGGGAGATAGGGATAGAGAGAGAGAGAGAGAGAGAGGGGGGGGGAGATAGGAGCCTAGCAGCCTAACGGTTGTCTTTTTATATTGCTATGGGCTCCATCGAGTTGAGAAACATAGAATTGCTATTTCTCTTTTTGGTTGTCATTCTTTTGCGTCAATCGTTATTATGTTCTAAGATAGTGCATGGATTATTGCCAACATAGAACTCTTATTTTCCTTTGACAAACTGAGATGTTGCTTGCTTTGACCGAGAATTCTAGCAAACTTACAATGGAGATATATATATATATATATATATATATAGATAGATAGAGAGAGAGAGAGAGAGAGAGAGAGAGAGAGAGAGAGAGAGAGATTAGTGCATGTGCGTGTGCATCATGAGGGACACAATCAAAGGAAGAGAGAGAGAGAGAGAGAGAGAGAGAGAGAGCATTTGTGTGTGTGCAAGAAGGGGGGTGGGTGTTGTGCGAATGCTTTGCCTCTCTTCTAACTGAATAGTTCAGTAAAACTGAGCATAGAGCCAAGCCAAGTGGTGCCTATGCTGGAGGATTTTGAAACTTGAAATTCTATTGCTAGAAATTACAAACATTTTAAAATCTCACTTTGAGACCCACGGAGCGGGTCTTTAACCCGTCGTTGACGGGTCATGCTACTCGTACATTCTAACGGACCCTCTCAATTCAAGCTCAATCACATTGTTGGACCATCGCTTACGTGATGGACCAACTTGTTTTTATTTCTAAATATAATTTTATACCAACATGCAAGGGACCATCTTGTTTTTTTTTTTTCTAAATATAAATTTATACCAACATGCAAGGGAGCATCTTGTTTTTTTTGAAAAATACAAATGTACACCAACATGTTTTAGTAGGCATGGTTGAGGATCACCTTGGGCCTATGAAACTATTGAAAGACTCATGCAACTATTGAAAGACTCTCCCCCCAACCCTCCCCACATAGGCATTGTTTATGTGGCCCATATGTGGCCACAAATCAAACATCCCAATTCACACCCATCCCACCCTACGCCTTCTTCTTTTCTCATTAGTGCTTTGCATTCTTGGTATACCATCCTACTCAGTGGTTTGAAACCGTTGGGTTTCCATGCTTGGTCTTCCACCATTTCCTCATCATTGATGGCACTAGTCATTAAAAGCTCCCACTACATGTGATTTGTCAAGCCATCTAATCACCATCTTGCATTTTATGAATGTTTTTCACTAATTAAAAATATAAGTGGGGAGGGGTTTTGCCCTACAAGTGCCTTAAGAGTACCAAAATTCAAAATAAACCTTTCAACAAGGAGGCTGGGATCCATAGCCTCCATGTTGTTTTTCATTGAGGGTGGTGGGATCGAAGTATCATATGGATGTTGACAGAGTAAGGCCTGTTGCACTGCTCAATAGATCTCACTTGAGTGTGACCACTTATTCATCATCACATATAGCATAGGTTGAGGGCAACCTCAACATTCATTAAGTATGTGTACTCTTCTTTAGAATTATATATTTTTCTCATCCAAGGTGGGAAGACATAACATGAATTGATATTTTAATGGATCAACTAAACTTTTCGTATGTGCATGTGTGCGTACACACATGCATGCACGCGCATCTGCACACATGCGTGCGCATGCACACACACACACACCGATGCATTAAGGAACTTAATAATTGGGCCTTCCCTATAGGTGAGCCCATATTTTCCTTAAGCTTATGTGAGAATCTTAACCTATAAAAGTGGCTAACAGTACTCTTTCCTAACGAGCATCACCAAGTCGCTTCATTGATAATAAAAAATACATTTTTGCCTGAACACTTTTGGGGTTAAGTATTTTTTACATTGTTGAAAATGTCCCATCTATTACAAAATTCCTATAAATATGGACTCAATGAAGCCTATTTAGGGATCCTAGTAAATAGCGGTGCACCTCATACAACGTCCTAGTTTCACCTTCATTCACTACTCAAAGAAGGAGAAGAAGCTATATGTACATGCAACAAGACCTCTATAAACATACACTCTATATTAAAGGATCATAGTTCTTTTTCCCCTATACGTACCCTTTATTTTTCCTTATTCTTCCAACCTCTTGCCCATAAGGAACCTCTCTCATCCCCCTCCTATATATCAATATATAGACTCCCAAAAAAAGGCTATTTGGTTAGCTTAAGTTTATAGCTTAGCAAGTGCATTCCCAAGCCTAGCAAATTACAATTGTATATCTTAGTCCAAAATGAGGTCCAAATTTCACCCTCCAAGTACTCAAGTCTATTGGTATAAGTCATCTAGAGCCATATATAAGATTAGAATTCTAGCTTATAAAAAAGCCATGTATATGAACTTTAAGTATACTGAAACTATTTAAAGACTTATAGTGGTACCATGGGCTAATATTTGTAGCTCTATCCTGGGAAAGATTTGACCAATGACCTATAATTCCATAACTCTAGATATAGGGGCAAGGTTTGCCCAATGACCTACACTTTATAATTTCATTCCCTTCTTAAAAGTTACAATGGACATGTTTCTTTCGATGTTCTCGTTATGTAGCTGATGGGTTTAATCTAACTAGATCAATTCCCTAGGGGCCTCACTTATGTAAATGCATGTGCATTCCTTGTGCATACACAGTAGAGGAATCTTTGTTCTTCCAAGCACATTCTCAATAAGGGGCGAGGTGGTGTATTCTTACATGGGTCGATGCACTTATAGAAATTTTTTAAAAGGAAGGTCCTATGACCACTTTCTTATGCCAGAAAGGAAGTGTTTCCTCTCTTAAGATGGAAGAGAATAGAAGTCATGAATGTCTTAAGCATACGAGCTCTTTGCTATGTACATCAATGATGGTTATGTTGCATACTCTCATCTCTAGATTGTGCTAATAGATTACATGATAAGAATCTCAAAACTTGAACTCATGTTGACACATGTTTTTTTAAATACACATTTGATCATGTAGCGTGCTTCATTTGGAAATGATACTTGCTACTAGTTGCCTCTCTTATGTATAATAATGCTTACTACTTGTTAATTGGAATGTTTAAGTGTTAGTTAAATATATCCATTGGACTTGTAGATGGTTGCTAGAGCTAATTTCTCTAGTAATGGATCCTTAAGCCTCTTGTTTATACATTGATTAGAATCTACAATTTTCAATACAAAGATAAATCCCTTATAATTGGCTTATTCAATGATTCTTAATCCTCCCAATTGAAGGATATCAAAATTACATATAAATTTTCCACCCCTTTTGCAAAAATATTATCCAACGTTTTGAAATTTGGTTCTCCTTAAAGAGATAGCAGTTTCTCCAAGCATTCATTGATGCCCTATCTCACTGCAACAAGTCATTTTGGAGATTGCAATAGTTTGTGTTATAATAATGCTTTTGGTCTAACTAGTTGTGACTTCTAACTGCTTACATATTTTTTGACATCAACAATCACATTTCTAGCTTTCATTGTTTGACAGAAAAGCTTGTTACTCAAGAAGGTAAGTAGTTGGATTTCAAGATCTTACCATCTAGATTGCAGCTAGATTGTAAATCTATTTTTAATTTTGTTTAACTTTTTACCTTAGTTCCTTAGCTATTTGCAAGATCTACTCAATATGAGAGGGCTAGAATTTTATAAGTTTTTTTTTTTAATGAGCCCGTAAAGGGATTTAATAGACAATTTTAGGTAACATTGTGGTGCATTTTTTAAAAACAATTCATCTTCAATTTTGTGAGTTAGTAGCCACTCCAAAGAAATCACATATCTCCCATTCTCAGAGGTAGTGGACCCTAAGCCCTATGTATAATGGTCCCTTTTCTCATTGGCTTACCATTATAGATGTCTTTTATACTAATAGGATACAACTATTGCACAATCTTCAAAGATTTTATTGAGACAAACTCCTAAAGACAACTTACCTAAATAACTTCAATAAATAAACTCCACTAGCATCATACTATTTACATCGTCCTTAGCACTATTAGGTTGCTCATATAATCCTTTTAGAATAATGAATCTATGAGCCCTTAAACTTTGACATTAGATTCATGCCCCTTTGAGAGGGCCTTGAGATATCCTCAATTGCTCATGGCTTTGTTTTATCTTGCCATCTCTTGCATCAAGGATGTTTATTAGGAGCAAGTTGCTTCAGATTGTGAAGGAGGTGAGTTTGTTGGGCAAAGCCATGTGTCTAACATATATGCTCTCATTATCTCTCACATGAAGCTTGTTGATTCCTTCTAAAATAAGGGGATGATCTTCAAATTTCTACACCACCACACTGTTTGGTCCTCCTCAAAAGAAAAAAAATGATGCTAGTATTGGGTGTACTACATGTAGACAATGCATTCCCTCTATGGAAGTAAGTATTAAGCTAACACTTCTATTATAGAACTACCACTACAAGGCATAGGCCATTTTTCGACGAAAATACTGACGCTTTTTACATTAATTTTTTTTTTTTCATGGGTCACTTACTCAAAGCCTCCGCATTTTGTTCTCGTAGGGCCTATTCCCAGGCAAAAGTTGAGCTAGTTATATGTCCCCTTGACATTGAAAAACAACCGAAGTTGAACTTTTAATGTAATCTTTGTATTTCCGGTGGCATTTACAGAGTCTATATAACTTAAACCTTTTATTAAAGGATTGTTTGTACCCAACACTTAAGCTATTCATGGAGTCTTCACATGTCTTTATTCCTCCTTTATTCCCATTGGCAGCTAGATCTCTTAAATGCTTGTTAAAAATGCTTGTACCATAGAAACAAGATACTTTAAGGAGTTGTGAGAATAGGAAAAAGGTAATGCTCAAGTCAGAGCATTACCACTTTAAGCAAAATTCTTGTTGAGAAATTTTTATTCCTAAGATCAAGTCACAACTATACAACAGGGAAACACATCTAAAGGGTCTCGAAAAGGATCCATTGTGACCTTAACTTTAAAGACTGGAATTTGGATTGATGAAAATAACCATTTTGCATGTAAAAAACCCAAGAGATTTAGTCAAGACTCCTTGCTACATAACATAGTGGCTACCAATAGAAATGTAATTCAACATCGAGCTTAATCCATCCATTGAGAGTTTGAACATCAAGTGCTATGTATTGCAATTCATTTAATGCACTCATACTGTAGAGATGTAGAAAAGAGGTGGATGGCACAAAATGCACCATCCAACACCTCCATTCATGAGCATGTAAACGCTAGTTTCTTAAGGATCATGTGGCCTCATTTGACTCTCATTTATGTGAGCATGTATATAAGTATAAGGCTAAGGATGTGAAGTTAAGAAATACCACAACTCAAAAGCTCATGGTCAAATCATTCAAGTGTAGTTACAATGAGTGCTATGACTACTTCGCTTGTCTAGCCTCTAATCGCTATTAGGCATAGGTTTCCAGATATTTATTTATTTACACACACACATACACATGTATGTACACTACTACACACGGATCCTATTGCGACGTTTACATACCGACGTTTAGCGTGGCATAAAGCATCGGTATGAAAAGCGGGTTCCATAAAGCGTGGCTATATAGCGACGCTTGGCAAAAGTCGCTATATAGCGACTTTTATAAAGGTCCCTATATAGCGACTTTTAAGTGTTGATATATAGCGACACTGATATACTATTTTATAGCGACGTTTTCCAGAGAGGTTTTTTTTTCCATATAGGCCTTAAAAGTTAGTTTTTTCCAATGACAAATTTTTTTAAATTTTCATACATGTTTGATCTCATAGAGAATAAAAATATGAGAGCATGTACATCAGGCCTTTGAAGCTCATATATTCATGTCCATGTTTGAGATGAAAAAAATCAATTAAGAGCATTTACATCAACTGTTTCATCTTGAGCCAAGTCTAAGGTGCTAAACAAGTCTATCTCCAACTCTATACCGAGTTGATCTCCTATATCATCATCGTACTCTAGCATCGTACGTTCACCTAAAAGTATTTGATCATCTTCTTCAATAAAGTGTGGTGATTCTTGATGATCGTTGTCTTCTTCCTCAATATCGTGATCTCCATCTTTCTCCCGTGCGATGTCATTATGCGCATCTTCCTCTTGGCTCATATGGTGATCTACGTCTTCTTTGCTAGATTCATCAATTGGATCCGGCATTGGTAGTGGCATCTCCGGCCATATCCACATCTCTATCTTCAAAAATTTTCTTACTTCGTGGTGCAACTTGGATCACGTACCACCATCTTGGATCAGAACGATCCGAATGAAAAACCACCTATATTAAACATGGGTGCCAAATGTTATCAATTATATATATGAAATTATGCTCAAGTATATGTATCAATGGATCTTAAAAACGAAAGCTTCGATTAATTAAATCATTAGCATGCGCCTGCTGATAGTACTCGGGAAGAACAAAAGTATCACTTTCATCGATCCAATGTTTGGTGGAGTCTATTGCAAAGAAACTGCTACTATCTTTTCTCACTGTCGCATGGGGACCATTGTAAATAGTTCTAAACCATTTTACATCAAGAATGAAAATACTAAATCGTTTGAAATCAACTTCATAGATGTCGCGTATGGTTCCACAATAATCCAACTGTGAGGAGAGAAGATTGGTATCCGAAGCACTTGCTCGGATATCTTGTGTGAAGTTAGCCATGACTCCACAATCATACGTGACTCTCTTTGAATCAATGCGTTCCATGTGAAAATGTCGTCCATATGACCATAATGCACTGTACTTTTTGTACTATAAAAGAGCATCATTAAAACAATGAAGATGCATCTATTTTATAGCGTATATTGCCACAAATAATTACTTAATTACGTCAAGAGGTAAGAAACTTACATGCACCATACATCCATATGATAACTCTCGCTCGTGCTTGCTTATTGTCTCTCCATCACGTTCGGCTTTACGTAGAGCCAATTATAGCCAATCAAGTGACATGTGAGTAGGGACAAGAGCCAGATCCCATGGATATGGTTGTGATCGCCTGTACATTACTCTGAATCTCATCCTTGCATTTATTGTTTTTGCTTTGGCCACTTCATATCTCTCAATCCACTTCTGCATCTTAGGGCTATTGAGGATACAAAACTTATTGAATTTCTTCATTTGCTCTTCACTCATCTTTCTTTCAATCCCTTTTCCTTAGGGAGCCTCACCAACGATGCGATCATCATCCTTGTTATGCCAAGCTTGCGGCATATCGGGATCCATGGATGCAAGAAACTCTATGATATATACTAATGACTCTTGCACAAGCCATCCCTCTACCATGCTTGCTTCTGGTCTTGCTCTTTGTCTTAAAAATCCCTTTAAAGTTTTCATAAACCGCTCGAGAAAAAACATCCATCGACTATGAATGGTACCTACTATAGCCACCTCATCAACTATGTGCACAAGCAAGTGGACTTGAGTTGTCATAATGCTCGAGGGAAAGTGTTTCTCAAGCAAGCATACGGCTTCGATGGATTCCACCCTAGCCTTCTCGATGCTCGATATGGAGATCTATTTTTGAGATATCCACCTATTTCACATGTCCATGTAAGATATTTTCATAATTAGTCTACAGATTAATCAGCTTAAATTGAAGAAAATACAATCAATGCGATTTGATAGTAAGCATACCTCACAATACCACAGATCTTGAATATAGCATTTCTAACATCTTCTTGTAAGCACCCTTTTATTGTAATTGGGAGGATGAACTATCAAAGCAACAGAGAAGTCATGTCAACAATATAACATAATCATAATTACGCTAACGCATCATGATTATCGGTACACTAATTCTACTTAGAATACCTGTAAGACCTTGTGCCAATCATGGGACTTGAGCCCACTAAGCTTATTATCCTTTGAAAATGCTCCTTTCAAGCAACACATGTACCCTATCGGTGTTTGAAAAGAGGCAATGTCTACCTTGACCGCTATCTCCTCCCTCGTAGAGAGGATCCACGTTGCTTTCGGGAGGACAACTTTTCCCGAAGCATGCACTTGGGGCCACAAATGAGACATCCTATTCATAGCACACAAGTCTTTTTGCACTCCTCTCGAGTATTTGGAACCAACCAAGTGTGCCCAAATAGTAGCCCCCACATTCTTGAAGATATGCATGGGATCCAAGACATGATTGATTTGTAACTGACCCCAATAAGGAAGCTCGTGAAAGATCGATAGCCTCTTCATACCAGGAGGAGGTTCCTCTCCATTTGCCCTCCAAACTTAAATCTAGTCACTTGCCTTCAAATATGATGGTGGTGGATCAAGCTAACCTCCACGTGCGAGATGGTCGAGCAGAAGGTATCGAGCATGACCTTCATTGTAACTCCTCTATCAAAGGTGCCATGTACACGTCCATATTTTTTGCCTTGTAGTTTCCTGGCACAAGTAGTGCAAGCATGAGGTGTCCCTTTTTTATTGTTAGCCATGGTGGGATATTGTAATTCACCACCACTATGGGCCATGTCGACCAAGATGTTGAGCGTAACCCGAAAGGATTCACGCCGTCCATGGCGAGCCCAAGATGTAAGTTGCGTGGCTCCCTCGCAAAGTCCGGCCACTGATTATCTATGTGCTTCCAAGCTGCACAATCTACGAGAATCCTTAATGTTTCATCAGTGGACCGATGAGATGCATGCCATGTCATCAACTCCACTATGGATTTGCATCGGAACATGTGTTGTATTCTTGCAATGATGGGAAAGTGTCTCAATACCTTTACCAGTATCTGCTCACCCTCCTGCAAGTCATCTCTATATTGTTGCTCCCCACACTTTGGACAACTAGCCAAATCTCCATGCTCACGACGAAAGAGAATACAATCATTACGGCAAGCATGGATGGTATCGTAATCCGTACCCACCATTGTTAGCATCTTTTTCGCTTCATCTCTTGATGCGGGCATGGTATTTGGTGCAGGCAACATCTTCTGGAGCAACCTATGATAATTCAAACATACATAGGCTTTGAACAATGATGATTCGGTATACACTATCCAAATTATGATTCTCAAAACAAACAATATCCAAACAATGAGTCAAATTAATGCAAGAGCTAACCTCATTAAGGCTGAGACACTTGTATCCGACCACCCATACTTTACTTGTAGATTCAAGATTGAGAGACAAGCACGTAGTTTAGACATCCTAGCACCCTGTACAATTGTGTTGATTACAACTCTCGCATTTTGACCTCAGACTCTGACATCACGTGTACATGGGATGTAGTGCCCCTAAAAATGGAATCCATCATGTCGACCATACCCTCGTCATCATCCAGGAGACTATAGTCTTGCTCAAAGTGAGAAGGTATATGCGTACCCTCATCACCCTCCTCATCCTGTTTTAAGATTTTGTGTAAATATAAGATCTTGTATTTCCGGGTATCCAATAAGACTACGAATTTAAATATCTTTGACTTACCAATGGTCCATCAACACGTGCAACACCAACGGTGGGTACATCGGGCTCCTCCCCATACATCCGCAAGTGGCACATGATAATACGATGTTGATGTCGTACTTCTCGCTTGCAATGAGTGCAATGATACTATAACCTCTCCATAAGCCACTTCGTGCTCCCGGGCATTGGCGCATCATCGGACAAGCTTCCACTCGTCCCTTCCATCTACACTTATAAAATCACAACATAAGTTGCAAGAAAATATATTAACAGTTATAAAATAGCATCTATGAGCTTCCCTTCATGTTAGAACAAAAGGTGACTTAAAGCGTCGCTATATAGCAACTTTTTGCTCTGTTCCGTCGCTATATAGCGATGTTGTGGGTTAAAACCTGAGACTCCCATCACGCGACGCTTTCTTTAGCAATCTTTATAATCTCTCAAGTAACCAAGACAATCTCTCCTCCCACCTATTTTCGATGACCTCCCACCTATTTCCGACAACCTCCCACTCTATTCTCCACTCCTCACCCTTCTCCTAGCTCTTGTACTCCCTCTCTACTCTTTTCCCTCTTTGGTTTCTTGAAAGGAAATTCTTCAAGAGGTGAGTTTGTTTCAACAATGTAGGTTATTTGTTTGTTAGCTTTTAAAGTTTTGTGAGTGCTTCTCCTTGTATTGCTAAACCTGTAAACTAGTTTTCATGCTTGTTTTCAAAGGATTGAAACAAAAAAGGAGATTTCAAGAAAGAAAGAAGACAACTCTTTTTTGCATTTCTCTTCCTTCTCTTTCTCCTTGTCTCCTCAATCTCCTCCTTTCAAGAAGTTACTTTTATAATCTCCTCCTTCCTCTAACATCTTATTTGAAAAATGGTATGTTTCCTCTCTTTTGTAGGGCCAGTCCACAACACCGAGCGAGACGTACTATTTTAGGTAAGTGCTTCCTCTTTTTTCCATTTATTATTTTTGTTATTTGCATTGGCCTACAGCTAGTGCCTTAAGCACTAGCTGTAGTCATGGGCGTAGGAACCCTCTCTTCCCCTCAATCTCTTTCCTTCTTCTCTCCTTCAATCTTTTTCCACCTCTTTTTCCCTCTTTCCTTTTCCTCTTCTTCTCTCTTTCTTTCCCTCTTTTTTCCTCTTTCCTTTCCCTCTTCTTCTCTCTTTCCCCCTTCTCTTATGTTCATGCATAAACATAAGCATGAGCATAAGCATGAGCATAAGAGAAGGAGATATATGCTCATTCCTCTTTCTCTCCCTCTTTCCTCTTTCTTCCTCTTTTCCCCCTCTTTTCCCTCTTTCCTTTCCCTCTTATTCTCTCTTTCCCCCCTTCTCTTATGCTCATGCATAAGCATAAGCATGAGCATAAGAAAAGGAGACATATGCTCATGCTTATGCTTTTCCAATCTCTCTTTTCCCTCTTTTCCTTTCCCTCTTCTTCTCTCTTCTTCTCTTCTTCCCTCTTTTTCCCTCTTTCTTTTCCCTCTTTTTCCCTCTTTCCCCCTTCTCTTATGCTCATGCATAAACATAAGCATGAGCATAAGCATGAGCATAAGAGAAGGAGACATATGCTCATGCTTATGCTTATGCATGAGCATAAGAGAAGTAGACATATGCTCATGCATAAGCATGAGCATATGTCTCTTTTTTCCTCTTTTATCTTTCCCTCTTCTTCTCTCTTTCTCTCCCTATTTTCTCTTTTCCAATCTCTCTTCTCCTCTTTTCCCCCTCTTTTCCCTCTTTCCTTTCCCTCTTATTCTCTCTTTCCCCCTTCTCTTATGCTCATCCATAAGCATAAGCATGAGCATATTCTCTTATGCTCATGCTTATGCTCATGCATAAGCATAAGCATGAGCATATTCTCTTATGCTCATGCTTATGCATGAACATAAGAGAATATGCTCATGCTTATGCTTATGCATGAGCATAAGAGAAGGGGGAAAGAGAGAATAAGAGGGAAAGGAAAGAGGGAAACACAACAAGACAAAGCACCCATAGACGCGTGCACAGACGCATTTCATGTACTAAATAAAAAACTTACGGGCGCATCTATTTGCGCATCTATTTTCACGTCTGGAGACCCGCATCTAATTGCGCATCTATATATCAGACACACGCGCATATAGATGCACAGTTAGATGCTTAAATAGACGCGCTTATGAACGCATTTATAGACGCACATATAGACGCAATTCGAACAGACAGACGTGTATATAAACGCGTTTTTAAACGCACTGATAGACGTGCTTTAAAAAAAAAAAAAAAAATTTACAGAATGCTGTGTATGTTGTGTATGCTATATAGTTACAAGAATCCCATATCCACATTGTGTAATTCAATTCTTACAGCCAACTGCATTTTAATTACAATTCCAAATAAAACATTACAACTCCAAAATGCAATAAAATTGAAAGCTCAAAAAGTGCTTGTATATACATATAGCACGAAGCTAAGCCATGTCATGTGGCTTTAAGTACAAAAAATAAGAGGAGTGTATATACAAGAGGCACAAAGCCAAGCCAGTGGCTTTAAGTACAAAAAAGAGTAGCTAGCACTACTTGTACGACTAATCTATGTTCTCCAGGTCCTCGCTCCCTTCCACGCTCCCTTCTGCGCTCCCTTCTGCGCCTCCTTCCTCCTCTTCCTCATCGTCTTGTGCACGGGCCTGTAAACAAGGGACAACATATACCAATGTATGAAAAATCAAATCTTTACTTATAATTTTGGCATTATTGAATTACTTTCAAATACCTAGGGGGCCGCTCCAGTAGCTCAGGTATACTGCTCCTCAGTAATCAACCCGTCATCATAGAAGTGCCTCCATGTATCTCCTCTGCGATGGTGGCAGCGGTAGGCTGTCTTCATAGGAGTAGGGTATATGCCCACGATCTCAAGCTGCATGAACGCGACACACTTTGCGGAGGGATTAGTACAAAGAAACAACCTCCTAATAAACTACATAAGCAATATAATTTGAGATCGATACTTAAAAACTGGGCCTCCCATGATTCAACACCCCCTGCTCCAAAATGCACGCTTCCATATTCCTCCATCTGGATCCTCCGTGCCTCCACGTGCTGCAGACTGGGGTTCTCCCTCGCTGACTTCATTGCCTTCTTCCACTCACGCTTGTGAGCGGTGTGGGGCAGGCCCCTTGGTGGTTGACCTGCCTCAAGCCTGGCAAGCTCCGCTAGTGCCTGCCTCTTAAGCGAGGATCTTTTATTGCTAAGTATCGTAACAATCTTTGATTTCCCCCATTTATCTGTGAACTGGCGATTGGGGGGTTAGGATACCTAGAGCGAACAGTAGCGAGGGTCTCATCAGCCAACCTCTTTGGGTGGTCTTTGTAGTGGATAAAGCAATCTCTGTAATTGTTAGCAATTACAGAGCGCATGAAGGCCATGATGTCCTTCCCCTGCGCATCCATCAAGATGCCTCCTGTCTGAGTGATGTCATAATAAATCGTACCATCACCCAGAGGCACGTCTAAATCATTTGAATCATCATCCTCCCCATCGCCACATGGCCCAAAGCACTGTGCCATGCATCCCCCACCGCTCTCCCTGCTACTATGCCTGCTACCCTATCGTCTCGAGCTCGTACACTGGCCACTCGTAGCTGGGGACTGCATGGGACTACGCTGACCACTCGTAGCTGGAGAACCGAGTCTCGACGGCACAGGAGTACGTCGACGGCTCGCCGAGACAGAAGGACCTCCTGACGGCATGGGGGAAGGGGCATAAGACGGGATGGCAGAAGGGACATAAGACGGCATGGGGGAAGGGGCATAAGACGGTACGGGGGAAGGGGCATAAGAAGGGGCATAAGATGGTTGTGCTGACTCTACTGGGGTGATCTCAGGCGGTGTGGGGTGGCTTGGAGTCTGTACTGCCGACTCCTGGGGAGTGTTTAGAGTACCCGTCATATACCTGTATAACTCCACAGGAGTAGGAGGGTGCCCTAAAAGGTTATATAAGTCCTTCCAAATAGATTCCTGGGGATTAGGTGAGCTGGAAGCACTTCCTGGCCACATGTTGAACTGGAAAAAAGGAAAAAAATCTATTACTGATGAGCTGAGAAGAAAGGGGAAGAAAAGAGAGGCTTACTATCAGAGCGCGTCTATAGACGCGTCTGATTTGCACGTCTATAGACGCGTCTAACAGAGCGTCTAACTGCTCGTCTAACACAGCATCTAATTGCTCGTCTAACAGAGCATCTAATAGAGCGTCTAACAGAGCGTCTATCGACGCGTATGTCTATGTCTGTAATAGGCCAGACGCACGTTTAGATGCGCCTCTAGACGTGCCTATAGACGCGCTCTGAGACGCGCCTATAGACGCACTCCGACAGATAGGATTTCTAAAAAGTAGAAAAGGACATTGCGCCCAACACAAAAACATGACACTGATACCCAGATTATGCGCTTCTTGGATACGAGAAAGTACAAATCTAGAGAGAGCAAACTTTCAAAGAAGATCAACTGCAAAAAGACTTACTTGGATAGAGGTATGGAAGGTTCTTCTTTCTTTTTCAAAGTTGCTTCTCCTCCTTGTTCGTCCTCCTCTCCTTTAAGCTTAGAAGTAAGTGTGGGTGCCTTTCTCTTGAGTGTAAGCTTGGAAGTAAGTATGGGAGTCTCCCTCTTAAGCGTCGAAATTATGGATCTGCTAATAAGGAAGGAAGGAAGCCACGCGAAGTATAAGTAATGTGAAGAAAAGCAAAGGGAGCGGCGTGCTAAAAAGCAGGTTTAAAAGCCGCGTCTATAGTCGCGTCTAATAGCGCGTCTATAGGCGCATCTAAATACACAGAGTAGACGCGTGTTTAGATGCGCCATTAGACGCGATTTTAGACGCGACTATAGACGTGCTACAGAGTTTAAATTAAACATTTGAAGAAGAGAAAATTTGGTGGGTTGTTTGTTTGTAGGATGTCTTCATTTTCAACAAGTAGCTCCAGTGAGGATGAATCCCTCCGTATCCACCATCGCGAAATCTGGTTGGAGCAAAAAATCAAATGTTTGTGTGATCGATGTCGAGGAAACATGTATCATGCACGCAGGATTACACTCAATCATATCTCAAAGTATGGAGAATAGGATGTGACTATAAACAGGGTAAGGGTTTGTAAGTTAAGGTTGATTGAGATACTTATGGGTGTTCATATGTTTGAGTTATGATCCCGTTTTAATTTGATACAGGATGCAGTGCCACACCCGCATATGTTACCCTATGCTCGTCGTGAGGAGGCGAAGCATCGGCGATATGAGGTGGGATCTTCAGGAGGGACCGTTACGGATGCATGGAGTGATGGTGATAGTAGCCCTCCGCCATTACCTCATGAAGCCGTGGAGGAGGAGGTGTTTGATGATATGGTGCGGGATTTATATGTCCATCAAGGAAGGGATAATAGCATGGAGCAGGATGATCTTTTTACTGCAGCATCGACTCCACTGTTTGAGGGGTGCACATTCTCTGTTCTACGTGCCTCCCTTGAGTTACTAAACTTGCAAACCATCTATGGATGGAGCAATGCAAGTTTGAATGCATTACTCAAGTAAGCTTTAAAGTCGATTTTGCAAACATGGTGAATTATGCTAGTGGGTCAATTACTCGAATGCAAGTCCTCATTTATGGTCTTCACGTGCAGGCTATTGTGTAAAATGCTTCCAAGGGAGAATAAACTACCGACCTCAAGAGATATGGCAAGGCAACATGTGACCTCTCTTGGAGGATTAGATTACAAGCGCATCCATGCATGTGTCAACGATTGCGTTTTGTTTCGTGGACTACATAAGGATGCAAGAGAGTGTCCTACTTGTGGAGAGGCAAGATATAGAGCAGATCTCAAAACCTTGGACGTACCTCGTAAGGTATTGCGACATTTTCCCATAATCCCTCGCATCCAACATATGTTCAAGTGCAAATCTATTGCACAGCTCATGTCATTGCATTCCTCCCATCGATCAACCGATGGCAAGTGGAGAACTCCCGCGGACTCTCCTGCGTGGAAGCATATTGAAGACACATGGCCAAGCTTCAAGGAAGAACCTAGGAGCTTGAGACTTGGATTGGGTATGGACGGTGTGAACCCATTTGGTCTCAAAAGCACGTCTTACAGTGTATGGCCAGTGATATTGGTGAATTACAATCTTCCACCCTCTATGGCTATTAAGAAAGGACATGTCATGCTGTCCCTTCTAAATTTAGGGAAACATAAAGTCAAAAACCCTGATGTTTATTTGGAGCCTTTCATTGATGAGCTAGAGATACTTTGGAGAGGTATCGAGGTGCATGATGTGAGCAGGCCTCCCTCGTCACGAGACTTCAACTGCCAAGCAATCTTGATGTGGACGATGCATGACTTCCCAGGCTATGGCGAGTGTTCAGGTAAGCATTGCATTTCTAATTATGAATAGGCAAAGGATGTGGCACCCTAAACCCACCTTCCACTCTTAATTGCATCTATTGTTCAGGTCTCACTACATCGGGTTACCATGCATGTCCTGTTTGTGGTCCTTCGCTAGTTGCCTCATGGGCAGACGTATGAATAAGGTCATCTATGAGAATCACCATCGATTTCTCCAACCTGATCATCCTAGATATGTTGCCCCTTGGAATGAAGTCCTCCCACAATCACTCACCGCGGGGGATTGGATGAGAATTTGGGACGGATATACCGGTAAGGGTTTGTAACTATTGGTTGGAAGTAAAGATTGACTATATTGGTTGAAAGTAAAGATTGCACGCTAACACTTTATTTTGTTTAGATACTCCATATTTTATCATTTACCATATTGATCCCACCTCAAGATCAATCACCTGCTTGATCCCATGCATATCTTCAAGAATGTGGCATCTACCATTTGGGAGCATTTGAATGGGACACGAGATTCGGCAGGCATAAGGGAGGATCTACGTACCACAGGGAGGATGCGTGAAGCTTGGCCTCAAGAGAGACCAAATGGGCGTGTTTTTTTACCTCGTGCACCGTGGATGTTATCAAAGCTAGAGATGGTGACGGTGAAACGCGCTATTACTACAATTCGTACTCCCACTGGATGCATGAGGTGTTTGAAGGGAGCCTTTACAAAGAGCAAGAAAAGAGGTGTAGAGCAATTATATGGCTTGAAATCTCCTGATTGGCACAAGATGCTCCAAGTAAGTATTTTATGTGCATAATATCTTTTTCTTTTCAAATTTGTGAGTGAATAGCTATAAGCAACTAATCAACCACCTCCTCGCGGGTTCAGTTCATAGTACCTACTAGCATTTCACGTATTGCATCGAAGGACGTGAAAGATTTTATTTACAAGATGGGCGAGCTTGTGAGGTATGTGAGCTCAAAGGAAATAGATCCCACCATGCTTGAGAATGCTCGTGTTATGTCAGTGGAGGTGGTTTGTTTAGTGGAGAAGACATTTCCACGTTCTATTCTCACAAGCGAACTACATCTCATAGTGCATTTGGTGGATGAGATTGCTATATGCGGTACTATACATGCACGATGGTTGTTATTTCTCGAGCCCTTCATGAAGACCTTGAAGGGCTTCGTGAGACAAAATGCAAGACCCGAAGGTAGCATGGCCGAGGGTTGGTTGGTACAAGAGTCACTTGTATATATTTCTGAGTTTCTTGTTGATGTGGATAGCTCTCTCCCACGACTATGGAGAGATGATGAAGACCTAAGGATGACCTCTATTGTGCCTCAAGGGAAAGGACGCAACAAAGTAATAGACACGGAGTTGCATAATAGTATCAACCTCATTTGCGTGCTTAATAGTGATGTGATGAAAAGATGGGTGACAAGATACGAGGATGTAAAGGCAAGAAGACAAGAAGAAAGGGCCCTCTTTCATACACACCACGGATCTCGTGTGCCATACCCTCAGCATCTAAGAGCACTTCCAAAGGATATTCATGTGGATTGGCTACTTGATGAAATGGAGAAAGCAGAGAAAGACGAGGGGATGCATATCACAATGGAAGAATGGGAGTATGCTAGGGGATGCATGAGCAAGGTCGGTATATAGAATGTTATGCATAAGTTAGGAGCTTTTTATAATTTAGATTGCTTATTTAATTGATTTTTTCTTGGTGTAGTGCACTATGTTCAATGCTATATGGTGTGAGGGCAAGCATTTTCGAACACAACGGATTGATGATAAGAGAAACACACAAGATTGCGGCGTCATTGCTAGCTTTGAGGAAGCCAATGGAGCCATGGATGATTATTGTGGCATAATCCAAGATATTATTATGCTTGACTTTCGACGCTTCTTTGTGTATGTTTTGGATGTAAAGTGGTTTAAGGACATGGTGGAAAGAGGCCCTAATGCAACAATCAAACGCCATGCAAGTGGCTTTGTAACTATTGACTCCACAAAGTTTTGGCAAAGTAGAAAGGACACACTAGTACTACCGCAACAATGTGAACAGGTACTGTGCACACATATAAAAATACTCGCTTTTAAATATTCGATGCAAGAAAAGTAACATGATTGTATTTGTGTTTGAATTAGGTTGTCTATCAACCAATGGTGGATAATAATAGATGGTGGCATGTCATACCTATTATGCCACATTCCAAAGTGATGTATAGTACATTTACTAATATGGAGCGTATGGAGGATGATCATGGCCATGGACGTGATGATGACCGTGATACGAGAGAGGAAGATGATCATGAGATAGGAGATACATATATTGAGGCCATTACCCATGAGGACGAGCCTACTATTCAAGATGGTGATTTCGATGAGCACATGAGTGGCACAAGTAGTAGTGGGTTGAATGTATTTGTAGATCTAAACACTTGTTTGGATTTTGAAGTAGATAGTTTGGCAAGGGTTGATCTCATTGAGGATGAGATTGAACCGTAGCCCCATAATTGATATTGGCAAAACTATTTTACATATTGTCTCATTCTCCTCATCTCACTTAATTCTTGTATATGTCGGCTTGCAAAAAATTATGTGCTTTGGTAATCATGGGTAATGTTTGGAAAGCAATGATGTACAGCAAAATCTCACTTTCTGTATTCTCTGGTTTGCGTCTATCTACGCGTCTAAATGCGCGTCTGATTCTCAGTGTAAACGCGCAAATAAACCGCTAATAAATGCGCTAATACACGTGCAAATAAACGCGCTAATACACGCACAAATAGACACGTTAATAAACGCGATGTTAGACGGGCTCGTATTTTCTCAGGTTAGACACGCACATAGATGCGGTAATTTACGTGCAAATAGACGAGCTTATAGACATGCATTTAGACGCGCCCGTAATTCCTCTACTAAAGCAACGCCTATAGACGCGCCCGCTATTTTGCGCATCTACCAAGCGCGTCTATAGTTGCTTTGTGTTGTTGTGAAAAGAGGGGGAAAAGAGGAGAAGAGAGATTGGAAAAGAGGAAATAAGCATAAGCATGAGCATAAGAAAGGGAGACATATGCTCATGCTTATGCTTATGCATGAGCATAAGAGAAGTAGACATATGCTCATGCATAAGCATGAGCATATTTCTTTTTTTTCCTCTTTTCTCTTTCCCTCTTCTTCTCTCTTTATATCCCTCTTTCCTCTTTTCCAATCTCTCTTCTTCTCTCTTTCTCTCCCTCTTCTTCAGATTCCTCTTCCTCTTCTTCCTCTTCCTCTTCCTCTTCTTCTTCTTCTCTCCGTCTTTGCCTATGCCTATGTCTATGCCTATGCTTATGTTTGTTTTTTTGTTTTTTGTTTTCGTGTTTGTGTCTATGTTAGACATGGGATCACGTCGCTCATCGGACGAGTACAGACAACCTCGCAGGAGGAGAGCTCATGATCTATATGCTCTAGAGGACTTTGATTCCTCTCAGGCGACTACCCCGAGGACTACCTCTGGTCCGACTCCTCTCAGACCTAGCACTATGACTAGCCCTGGTCCGACTCCTCTTCCATGTAGCACTGCGACTAACCCTCGGGAAACTCCTTTGCAACCGCGCATGGCTTTGTCGGGAGTCCCGACGAGTTTGTAGCATAGATGAGCGATGAGGAGGCAGCGAGATTCTTCTCTCTGCTATCTCAAAGGACCTCAGCAATTCCCTCCCCTACACCGATGGCTGGATGTACTGCCCAACCGTCCCCTCGTGCCCCTTCGACCGAGGGGTCATCACCTGTGCATGGCTCTCGTAAGGGAAGGAAGAGTAGGAAGGGTAGCTTATGTTGTGCTGACTTGAGAGATGTAGACGAGTCAGCACACTCACATTCCTATAGGTCTCCACTTGGTCCGGAGACACAATATCAGTCAAGTCCCTTGCCCTCTCCTACTCCCACTGTCACTCCTCGCTACGGAAGCACTTGCACAGCTTCCACTCCTTCTGACTCTGCTACCATCAGTCCTCCTTACTCATCAGGGGATCTCTCCTATCAAATGATCACAACTGCCGGAGAGATAATAGAAGATAGAAAGGGCAAAGCAATGATGGCCACCATGAGGCGGTTGATGAGCCATCACTTTAAGAGCGGCATTACTACCGATTGGCGGTATCAAGATGACCAAAAGAAGCAAGCAGTCATCGATGAATTAAAACAAAAATACCCTAACCCGCCCAATCGGGAGTTTAATGAAGATTATATGCGAGAGCGCATGGGTTTGGTCTTGAAGCATCGTAGATCAACCTTGCGTACTTCCATCACAAAGGGGTTGGCTAAACCTAGCTGGGCAGACAAAGCTAATTGGAAGTTCTTCAAGAAGCAGAATAGGGACAATCCCGAATTGTTCGAGGGTCAGAGGAGGGCTGCGAAGAGATGGCTGGACATCGTAGGTACTTCGCACTTTGGTGCAGGCAGACTGTTGGTGTTCGAGGCAACCGTGGAAAGTCTACTTCTTCTCATTTAATGTATTGTCCTATTTGTTTTACTACATATTACATGCACTTTAGCTAACTCTAACTCTCATAAATTGGATCCACAGAAAGCTGTGATGGGTCGTCTTCCTACAAATGCAGAGACGCGATGCGCATTTAAGATAGGAACAAAGCCATGGTTTATTGAGCAAGAGGCAATGGGAGCGACGGTCGATTGGGCTGAGGTGGCTGCTCACACGGTATAAGTCTACTCCTACTTGTAATCTCACTTTTTAAATTGTTTTAGTCTTTAAGTTCCAATCTAATTTTTGATTTATATGGTTCACTCTTAGGGTCAAATCTCAAGCGTCCCATCATCGGAGGCGAGCGATCACCAAGGCCAGAGATTAGATGCACCTGACGAGGATCAGGGAGAAGGCGCAACTCACGAGGACCAAGGAACAAGCCAACAAGACGAGGATGATTCGGATTCGGATGAGTAGTAGTAGTAGTAGTGGTAGTAGCAGTTTGCATTTTCTTCGCCCTGTATGTCATTTTGTATATCTGCTCGTTTGAGCAATTTTGTATTGCCCTTTCGAAAGGGTAATTTTCTAACAAACAATGTTGTATATGTTCGATATGTATATGCTTTTGTTGCTCGATCATTTCATTTGAGGGATTTTGTATCACCTTTTTTGCAAGGGAAATTTTGTTATAAAAAAACTTTGTTTTGTAATTACCAAAAAAAAAAAAGGATAAGTGGGGCTAAACAGGGCCATAGCAAGCCCTGTTTAGCCCCACTAATCCTTTTTTAAAGTTCTGTTAATCGTCGCTATATAGCGACGATTACCAGTGTCACTATATAGCGACGATTAGGGGTTTAGACACACCGATTTGAATGCTTGCAACTATATGTTGGATTTCACATTAGATGGAAAATGGTGAGGATGAGTATTATCAACTAGGGAAGGTGTTTGCATAAGATCGAGAGCAAGTATGAGCAAGTTGAGGCACCAATGTACCCCGAAGTAGATTTCCTAGTCTTGCACCAGAGCTATACTCAAGGAATGGCACAAACCCCCAAAGAAATGGTACATGTTCAGAAAATTCATATTGCTATGTTGTTTCTTGGTTGTTCGGGGAAATAACAAATTTTCTTATGGGCTGTAGATCTACTGTTTTGGATCACTACTACACACAGGCCCTATTCCGACACTTAAGCATAGATGTTTAGCACGTGCGGGATGCTAATCATCGGTTAACAAAGCGGGATTAGTCAAGTGTCGCTATATAGCGACTTTAGGCAAGTGTCGCTATATAGTGACATTTATACAGAGTCGCTATATAGTGACACTTACTAGACTTGTAAATGGTCGTTATATAGTGACACTGAGACAGCTTCCTATAGCGACATTTTACAGAGAGTGTTTTTTTCCATACTAACCTTTAAAGATAGTTTTTCCCAATGACATAAATTTTTCCCTTTTCATACATGTTTGATCCTTTCAGAGAATAAAAGTACAAGAGCATGTACATCAAGTTTGAAGCTCATATATTCATGTCCAAGTTTGAGAGAAAAAAATCAATCAAGAGCATTTACATCAATGGCTTCATCCTGAGCCAAGTTTAACGTGCCAAACAAGTCTATCTCGAACTCTATACCGAGTTGATCTCCTATATCATCATCGTACTCTAGCATCGTATGTTCACCTAAGACTTGATCATCTTCTTCAATAAAGTATGGTGATTCTTGATGATCATCATCTTCTTCCTCAATATCATGATCTCCATCTTCCTCCTGTATGATGTCATTATGAACATCTTCCTCTTGGCTCATATTGTGATCTTCATCTTCTTCGATAGATCCATCTGGATGAATTGGATCCGGCATTGGTATTGGCATCTCTATATCCACATCTCTATCTTCAAAATTTGCTTACTTCATGGTGCAACTTGGATCACGTACCACCATCTTGGATCAGAACGATCCGGATGAAAAACGACCTATATTGAAGATGGGTGCCAAGTGCCATCATTTATGTCTATGAAATTATGCTTAAGTACATGTATCAATGGATCTTTTCAAATGAAAGCTTCGATTAATTAAATCATTAGTATGCACCTACTCACAATGCTCGCGAAGAACAGAAGTATCACTTTCATCGGTCCAAAGTTTGGTGGAGTCTATTGCAAAGAAGCCGCTACTGTGTTTCCTCATTGTTGCATGGGAACCGTTATAAATAGTCACTAACACAACAACACAAAGCAACTATAGACGCGCTTGGTAGATGCGCAAAATAACAGGCGCGTCTATAGGTGTTGCTTGAGTAGAGAAATTACGGGCGCATCTAATAGCACGTCTAACAGCTCGTCTATTTGCGCATGTATTAACACGTCTATTTGTGCGTTTAAACTCAGAAAATGCGGGCCCATCTAACATTGCGTTTATTAGGGCGTCTATTTGCGCATGTATTAACACGTCTATTTGTGCATCTAAACTGAGAAAATACTGGCCCGTCTAACATTGCGTTTATCAGCACATCTATTTGCACGTGTATTAGCATGTTTATTTGCACGTTTACACTGGGAATTAGACGTGTATTTAGACGCAAACCAGAGAATATAGAAAATGAGATTTTGGTGTACATCATTGCTTTCCAAACATTGCCCATGATTACCAAAGCACATAATTTTAACAAAAACATCAATGCTTTTTTGCAAGCACACACATACAAGAATTAAGTGAGGTGAGGAGAATGAGACAATATGTAAAATAGTTTTGCCAATATCAATGATGAGCTACGGTTCAATATCATCCTCAATGAGATCAACCCCTGCCAAACTATCTACTTCAAAATCCAAACAAGTGTTTAGATCTACAAATATATTCAACCCACTACTACTTGTGCTACTCATGTGCTCATCGAAATCAGCATCACCAATGGTGGGCTCGTCCTCATGGGTAATGGCCTCAATATCTGTGTCTCCTATCTCATGATCATCCTCCTCTCTCGTATCACGATCATCATCACGTCCATGGCGATGATCATCCTCCATATGCTCCATATTAGTAAATGTATATACATCACTTTGGAAGGTGGCATAATAGGTATGACATGCCACCATCTATTATTATCCACCATTGGTTGATAGACAACCTAATTCAAACACAAATACAATCATGTTATTCTTCTTGCATCAAATATTTAAAAGCGAGTATTTTTATATGTGTGCACAGTACCTGTTCACATTGTTGCGATAGTACTAGTGTGTCCTTCCTAGTTTGCCAAGACTTTGTGGAGTCAATAGTTACAAAGCCACTTGCATGGCATTTGATTGTTGCATTAGGGCCTCTTTCCACCACGTCCTTAAACCACTTTACATCCAAAACATACACAAAGAAGCGTCGAAAGTCAAGCTTAATAATATCTTGGATTATGCCACAATAATCATCCATGGCTCCATTGGCTCCCTCAAAGCTAGCAATGACGCCGCAATCTTGTGTGTTTCTCTTATCATCAATCCGTTGTTTTCAAAAATGCTTGCCCTCACACCATATAGCATTGAACATAGTGCACTACACCAAGAAAAATCAATTAAATAAGCAATCTAAATTATTGAAATCTCCTAACTTATGCATAACATTCGATATACCGACCTTGCTCATGCATCCCCTAGCATAGTACTCCCATTCTTCCATTGTGATATGCATCCCCTCATCTTTCTCTGCTTTCTCCATTTCATCAAGTAGCCAATCTACATGAATATCCTTTGGAAGTGCTCTTAGATACTAAGGGTATGGCACAGAGATCCATGGTGTGTACGAAAGAGGGCCCTTTCTTCTTGTCTTCTTGCCTTTGCATCCTCGTATCTTGTCACCCATCTTTTCATCACATCACTATTAAGCACGGAATAGAGGTTGATACTATTATGCAACTCCATGTCTATTACTTTGTTGCATCCTTTCCCTTGAGGCACAATAGAGGTCATCCTTAGGTCTTCATCATCTCTCCATAGTCGTGGGAGAGAGCTATCCACATCAACAAGAAACTAAAAAATATACACAAGTGACTCTTGTACCAACCAACCCTCGGCCATGCTACCTTCGGGTCTTGCATTTTGTCTCACGAAGCCCTTCAAGGTCTTCATGAAACACTTGAGGAAGAACAACCATCGTGCATGTATAGTACCGCATATAGCAATCTCATCCACCAAATGCACTATAAGATGTAGTTGGCTTGTGAGAATAGAACGTGGAAATGTCTCCTCCACTAAACAAACCACGTCCACTCACATAACTTGAGCATTCTCAAGCATGGTGGGATCTATTTCCTTTGAGCTCACATACCTAGAAATGAAAAAGTACAGCATATTAGCAATATGCATTCAAACTTGCATGGAGCATTGATATGCATCATATTTTGTATCATGTAAAGTACCTCACAAGCTCGCCCATCCTGTAAATACAATCTTTCACGTCCTTCGATGCACTACGTGAAATGCTAGTAGGTAGTATGAACTGAACCCACGAGGAGGTGGTTGATTAGTTGCTTATAATTATTCACTCACAAATTTGAAAGGAAAAAGATATTATGCACATAAAATACTTACTTGGAGCATCTTGTGCCAATCATGAGATTTCAAGCCATATAATTGCTGTACACCTCTTTTCTTCCTCTTTGTAAAGGCTCCCTTCAAACATCTCGTGCATCCAGTGGGAGTACAAATTGTAGTAATAGTGCACTTCACCGTCGCCATCTCTAGCTTTGATAACATCCACGGTGCACGAGGTAAAAAACCATGCCCATTTGGTCTCTCTTGTGGCCAAGGTTCACGCATCCTCCCTATGGTACGTAGATCCTCCCTTATGCCTACGGAATCTTGTGTCCCATTCAAATGCTCCCAAATGGTAGATGCCACATTCTTGAAGATATGCATGGGATCAAGCAGGTGATTAATCTTGAGGTGGGACCAATATGGTAAACGATAAAAGATGGAGTATCTAAACAAAAGTTGGTGTTAGCGGGCAATCTTTATTTCTAGCCAATATAGCACACAATAGTTACAAACCCTTACCGGCTCATGCCAAGTGGTGGAGTTGTGGAACCGTCCCTAATTCTCATCCAATCTCCCACGGTGAGTGATTGTGGGAGGACTTCATTCCAAGGGGCAACATATCTAGGATGATTAGGTGGGAGAAATCGATGGTGATTCTCATAGATGACCTTATTCAATGCATCTGCCCGTGAGGCAACTAGCAAAGGACGAGAAACAGGACATGCATGGTAACCCGATGTAGTGAGACCTGAACAATAGACGCAATTAAGAGTTGAAGGTGGGTTTAGGGTGCCACATCCTTTGCCTATTCATAATTAGAAGTGCAATGCATACCTGAACACTCGCCATAGCCTAGGAAGTCATGCATCATCCACATGAAGACTGCTTTGTAGTTGAAGTCTCATGATGAGGGAGGCCTGCTCACATCATGCACCTCGATACCTCTCCAAAGTATCTCTAGCTTGTCAATCAAAGGCTCCAAATAAACATCAGGATTTTTGACTTTATGTTTCCCTGGAATTAGAAGGGACAGCGTAACATGTCCTTTCTTAATAGCCATAGAGGGTGGAAGATTATAATTCACCAATGTCACTGGCCATACACTGTAAGAGGTGCTTTTGAGACCAAATGGGTTCACACCATCCATACCCAATCCAAGTCTCAAGCTCCTAGGTTCTTCCTTGAAGCTTGGCCATGTGTCTTCAATATGCTTCCATGCAGGAGAGTTCACAGGAGTTCTGCACTTGCCATCGGTTGATCGATGGGAGGAATGCCATGACATGAGCTCTGCAATAGATTTACACTTGAACATATGTTGGATGCAAGGGATTATGGGAAAATGTCACAGAACCTTATGAGGCACGTCCAAAGTTTTGAGATTTGCTCTATATCTTGCCTCTCCACAAGTAGGACACTTGCATCCTTATGTAGTCCACGAAACAAAATGCAATCGTTGACACATGCATGGATGCGCTTGTAATCTAATCCTCCAAGAGAGGTCACATGTTGCCTTGCCATATCTCTTGAGGTCGGTAATTTATTCTCCCTTGGAAGCATTTTACACAATAGCCTACACGTGAAGACCATAAATGAGGAAAAGCATTCACCATGTTTGCATAATAGACTTTAAAGCTTACTTGAGTAATGCATTCAAACTTGCATTGCTCCATCCATAGATGGTTTGCAAGTTTATTAACTCAAGGGAGGCACGTAGAATAGAGAATGTGCACCCCTCAAACAGTGGAGTCGATGCTGCAGTAAAAAGATCATCCTGCTCCTTGCTATCATCCCTCCCTTGATGGACATATAAATCCCGCACCATATCATCCTCGGGGGGGTCACTCATCATATGTAACCCTATCACGTGAGTTCAATAGAAGGATTTTTTTTATTTCTAAAATTTACAGAAATAAATATACATAAGGGACTATTTAAAATAGTTTTGGAAAAAATTTACAGATTTGTATAGAAAAGGGGTACATTTTATTCATGAAATTTTTTACAGATAAGGGACTTTAAATATAGGCCTTGAACGCACGTGATATAGAGGGTTTATACATAGTGACCCCCCCGAGATATCATC
This sequence comes from Dipteris shenzhenensis, assembly GCF_047967505.1. Classification (NCBI taxonomy): domain Eukaryota; kingdom Viridiplantae; phylum Streptophyta; class Polypodiopsida; order Gleicheniales; family Dipteridaceae; genus Dipteris; species Dipteris shenzhenensis. The sequence goes on along the minus strand of NC_141625.1, from coordinate 32,434,013 downwards.
AAACACCTCCTCCATGGCTTCATGAGGTAATGGTGGAGGGCTAGTATCACCATCACTCCATACATTCGTAACGGTCCCTCCTGAAGATCCCACCTCATATCGTCGATGCTTCGCCTCCTCACGGTGAGCATAGGGCAACATATGCGGGTGTGGCATTGCATCCTGTATCAAATTAAAAGGGGATCATAACTCAAACATATGAACATCCATAGGTATCTCAATCAACCTTAACTTACAAACCCTTACCATGTTTACGGTCACATCCCATTCTCCATACCTTAAGATGTGATTGAGTGTAATCCTGTGTGCACGATACATGTTTCCTCGACATCGATCACACATACATTTGATTTTTTGCTCCAACCACATTTCACGATGGTGGATACGGAGGGATTCATCCTCACTGGAGCTACTTGTTGAAGATGAAGACATCCTACAAACAAACAACCCAAAAAATTTTGATTTTCTTCAAATATTTAATTTTAAACTCTGTGGCGCGTCTAAAACCGCGTTTGTCTGTTCTGTGGTATGCGTCTTAAAAGCATGTCTAAAACTGTGTCTATTTGTTCTGTGGTGCACGTCTACAAGTGCATCTAAAACTGCATCTGATCTGTGTAATTAGATGTGTATATAGACGCGCTATTAGACGCATCTATAGACGCAACTTCTAAATCTGCTTTTAGTGTGCTCGCTTTGCTTTTCTTCACATTACTTATACTTCGCGTAGCTTGCTTGCTTCGTTATTAGCAGATCCACAGTTTCGATGCTTAAGAGGAAGGCACCCACACTTACTTTCAAGCTTACACTTAAGAGGAAGGCACCCACACTAATTACTTCCAAGCTTAAAGGAGAAGAGGGTGAACAAGGAAGAGAAGCAACTTTGAAAAAGGAGAAGAACCTTCCATACCTCTATCCAAGGTAAGTCTTTTCGCAGTTGATCTTTTTTGGAAGTTTGCTCTCTTTGGATTTGTACTTTCTCGTATCCAAAAAACGCATGATGTGGGTATTAGTGTTACATTTTTCTGTCGGACGCATGTCCTTTTCTACTTTTTAGAAAAGTCTATCTGTCGGAGCGCGTCTATAGGCAAGTCTCAGAGCGCGTCTAAAACCGCATCTATAGGCACGTCTAGACATGCGTCCAACCTATTTGCAGACACAGACAGTGACGTCTATAGATGCACTATTATATGCAAAAATAGACGCGCTAATTAGACGCATCTATAGACGTGCTCCAACAGTAATCCTCTCTTCCCTTCCCCTTTCTTCTCAACTCATCAGTAATCGTCTTTTTTTCTTTTTTCCAGTTCATCATGTGGCCAGGAAGCGCTTCGGGCTCACCTGATCCATGGGAGTCTATTTTTAGGGACTTATATAATCTTTTAGGGCACCCTCCTAGTCCTACGGAGTTATACGCGTATATGACAGGTACTCTAAACACCCCCTAGGAGTCGGCACTACAGACTCCAAACCACCCCACACCAGCTGAGATCACCCCAGTAGAGTCAGCATAGCCCAGCCGGCTACACAGCGTAGGCTCATCTCCCATGCCATCTTATGCCCCCTTCCCCCATGCCCTCTTATGCCCCTTCTGCCATGCCGTCTTATGCCCCTTCCCCCATGCCGTCAGGAGGTCCTTCTGTCTCGCAGAGCCGTCGGCGTACTCCTGTGCAGTCGAGACTCAGTTCTCCAGCTACAAGTGGTCCATGTAGTCCCGTGCAATCTCCAGCTACGAGTGGCGAGCGTACTAGCTCCACATGACACGGTAGGGCGTAGTAGCAGGGAGAGCGGTGGGGGATGCATGGCACAGTGCTTTGGGAGGGGTGGCGGTGGGGACGATGATGATTCAGATGATTTAGACGTGCCTCTGGGTGATGGTACGATATTCTATGACATCACTCAGATAGAAGGCATCTTGATGGATGCACGGGGGAAGGACATCATGGCCTTCATGCACTCTATAATTGCTAACAATTACAGAGATTTCTTTATCCACTTCAAAGACCAGCCAAGGAGGTTGGCTGATGAGACCCTCACTGCTGTTCGCTCTAGGTATCCTAACCCCCCCAATCTCGCCAGTTCATAGATAAATGGGCCAAGTCAAAGATTGTTACGATATTTGGTAATAAAAGATCTTTGCTTAAGAGGCAGGCACTAGCGGAGCTTGCCAGGCTCGAGGGAGGTCAGCCACCAAGGGGCCCACCCCACACCACTCACAACCGTGAGTGGAAGAAAGCAATGAAGTCAGCGAGGGAGGACCCTAGTCTATAGCACATGGAGGCACGAAGGATCTAGATGGAGCAATATGGAAGCGTGCATTTTGGAGCAGTGGGTGTTGAATCATGGGAGGCCCAATTTGTAAGTATCGATCTCAAATTATATTGCTTATGTAGTTTATTAGGAGGTTGTTTCTTTGTACTAATCCCTCCGCCCCCGTCTCTCTCTGCTCTCTCCATTTCGTCAAGTAGCCAATCCACATGAATATCCTTTGGAAATGCTCTTAGATGTTGAGGCTATGCCACATGAGATCCATGGTGTGTACGAAAGAGGGCTCTTTCTCCTTGTCTTCTTGGCTTTGCATCCTCGTATCTTGTCACCCATGTTTTCATCACATCACTATTAAGCATGCAATAAAGGTTGATATTATTAAGCAACTCCATGTCTATTACTTTGCTCTGTCCTTTCCCTTGAGGCACAATAGAGGTCATCCTTAGGTCCTCATCATCTCTCCATAGTCGTGGGAGAGAGCTATCCACATCACCAAGAAACTCATAAATATATACAAGTGACTCTTGTACCAACCAATGTCGGCCATGCTACCTTTGGGCCTTGCATTTTGTCTCACAAAACCCTTAAAGGTCTTCATGAAGTGCTCGAGGAAAAACAACCATCGTGCATGTACAGTACCGCATATAGCAATCTCATCCACCAAATGCACTATGAGATGTAGTTGGCTTGTGAGAATAGAACGTGAAATGTCTCCTCCACTAAACAAACCACCTCCACTGACATAACTCGAGCATTCTCAAGTGTGGTGGGATCTATTTCCTTTGAGCTCACATACCTAGAAAGGAAAAAGTACACCATATTAGCAATATGAAAACCTTGCCTTCACGTCCTTCGATGCACTAGAAGAAATGCTAGTAGGTAGTATGAACTGAACACACGAGGAATGGTTGTTAGTTGCTTCTAATTCACTCACAAACTTGGAAGAAAAAAGATATTATGCACATAAAATACTTTCTTGGAGCATCTTATGCCAATCATGAGATCTCAAGCCATATAATTGCTCTACACCTCTTTTCTTGCTCTTTGTGAAGGCCGCCTTCAAACACCTCATGCACCTAGTGGGAGTATGAATTGTAGTGATAGCTCATTTCACCGCCACTATCTCTAGCTTTGATAACCTCCATGGTGCACGAGGTAAAAAGACACGCCCATTTGGCCTCTCTTGTGGGCAAGCTTCATGCATCCTCCCTGTGGTGCATAGATCCTCCCTTATGCCTGCGAAATCTCGTGTCCCATTCAAATGTTCCCAAATGGTAGATGCCACATTCTTGAAGATATGCATGGGATCAAGAAGGTGATTGATCTTGAGGTGGGACCAATATGGTAAACGATAAAAGATGGAGTATCCAAACAAAAGCTCATGTTAGCATGCAATCTTTATTTCCATTCAATATAGCACATAATAGTTACAAACCCTTACCAGCTCATGCCAAGTGGTGGAGGAGTCATGAAACCATCCCGAATTCTCATCCAATCTCCTGTAGGGAGTGACTGTGGGGGGACTTCATTCCAAGAGGTGACATATCTAGGATGATCACATGGAAGAAATCAATGGTGATTCTCATAGATGACCTTAATACATTTGCCCGTGAGGCAACTAGCGAAGGACCACAAACAAGACATGCATGGTAACAAATATGTAGTGAGACCTAAACAATAGATGCAATTGAGAGTTCAAGGTGGGTTCAGGGTGCCACATCGATTGCCTACTCATAATTAAAAGTTCAATGCTCACCTAAAAACTCGCCATAGCCTGGGAAGTCATGCATCATCCACATCAAGACTACTTTGAAGTTGAAGTCTCGTGTGACGAGGGAGGCCTGCTCATATCATGCACCTCGATACCTCTCCAAAGTATCTCTAGCTCATCAATCAAAGGCTGCAAATAAACATCAGGATTTTTTACTTTATGTTTCCCTAGAATTAGAAGGGATAACATAACATGTCCTTTCTTAATCTCCATAGAGAGTGGAAGATTATAATTCACCAATATCACTAGCCATACACTGTAAGAGGTGCTTTTGAGACAAAATGGGTTCACACCATCCATACCCAATCCAAGTCTCAAGCTCCTAGGTTCTTTCTTGAAGCTTGGCCATGTGTCTTCAATATGCTTCCACGCAAGAGAGTTCGCAGGAGTTCTGCACTTGCCATCAGTTGATCGATGGGAGGAATGCCATGACATGAGCTCTGCAATAGATTTGCACTTGAACATATGTTGGATGCGAGGGATTATGGGAAAATGTCGCAGAACCTTATGAGGCACGTCCAAAGTTTTGAGATTTGCTCTATATCTTGCCTCTCCACAAGTAGGACACTCTCTTGCATCCTTATGTGGTCCACGAAATAGAACACAATCGTTGATGCATGGATGGATGCGCTTGTAATCTAATCCTCCAAGAAAGGTTACATGTTGCCTTGCCATATCTCTTGAGGTCGGTAATTTATTCTCCCTTGGAAGCATTTTACACAATAGCCTACACATGAAGAACATAAATGAGAAAAAGCATTCGAGTAATTGACCCACTAGCATAATCCACCATGTTTGCAAAATAGACTTTAAAGCTTACTTGAGTAATGCATTCAAACTTGCATTACTCCATCCATAGATGGTCTACAAGTTTAGTAACTCAAGGGAGACACGTAGAGAGATAGGTCTCTATCTAGGTAGTGAAGGCCCCTTACTATGTTAAACTATGTTTATAAAGTTATTGAAAAGTCTATGGCCAATAGGATTAAGTTCATTCTGAGCATAATCCTTCATGCTAGGTAGTATGGTTTCATATTTGGTGGAACTATATATGATGTTATGATGAATGTTGCCCTTAGTATTGATTATGCTATGACGCATAATGAGAGGTTTACAATGGGTTGAATTTAGAGCTTGAAAATATCTATGACAAAATTAGTTGGAGCTTTATCATTGCCCCTATAGAGAGAATTAGGGGAGAATCACGGTCTCCAAAGGGACCTCAATTAGTCTTTCCTCATTCCAAGAGATTAGAGAGGGATTTGAGGTGTACTAATGGGAGTTCTCCTTTTTGTGGGGCAATGCCATGTTGAGGTAGAGGGTGGGAAGACATGCAAACAACCCATTAGGGGAGACTTGGGGTCTTAAAGGGCCTACAATTAGTGTCTCCTAATTTCAAGGGATCCCTACTGCAATCTCTAAGGGTGCATAATTTCGAACCATTTGTGAAGGTTTGGGATCCATCCAAACAGCTTGCATATTTTTCTTTGAAAGAACCTTGCTCCAAGAATCACGTACTATTCATTCATGTAGTTTTAGAATGTTGTTGGTTTTCAACTCAAATCAGGGTCTATCAGAGCAACCTGCATGGAGATTCAAGACAATGAAAATAATGAGATTTTATGATGCAACTTTAAAGAAGCAGTTAATTTGTAGTTTGTTTTGGCAATTTTGTTGTTTTCTTTTAATACATGATTTAAAGAGGAAGAAATATTTTTTTGTTATTAAAGATACACTCTTACTATTGAGGTTTTTTACAAAAGATGGTTTGAAATAGATTTGGAGTTGTTTGGAAGCATATAATTAGTGTTGGAAAAAAATCCACCAATCCTTCTCTTTTCCCCTCTTTCTTTCTCTTCTTTCTCTTCTTTCTCTTCTTTTCCCCTCTCTTATTTCCTCTATTTCATCAGACAATAATGTAGAGTAGTAGACCTCCTCCTTTATTTTGGCATTTTTGGAGAATGTCTCTTTTGGAGACAAATTTTGCTTAAGCATACTTTTGGAGACATATGTTTTTATATACATACTTTTGGAGACATACTTTTGGCGATATTTTTTTTATATGAAAATCTTATTGGATTCCACTTGTCTTTTATAAATATTTGTCATTTCAAAACTGGCTTTTCATAATTGTCTTAAGTAAATGGTTGTTCTTTCATATTTATCCTTTTTGCGTTGATGTCATTTCATAATTCTCACAAGTGATTAATTGTCTTTTCCTAATTTCTTAAGTTTGAATTTCATAATTGTCTTAAGTAATTAATTGTCTTTCCACTTCTAACTATTAGCCGGAAAAGAAATCAAGACAAGAGGCTAGAGGATAGGTATGGTGATGCTCCGAGGGCCATAGAGGAATAGGGAATGTGAGGGAAGGAGCGTTAACATGGGTGGGCAAAAGGGATTAAGAGGGGAGGGAAAGAAGAGGGAGACTATGGCACAAGGGGAGAGGGAGAGGGGAAGGAGGAGTATGTACATGGGTCGAGGAGGAATGTAGAGATGGAGACATCAAGGAAAGAGGGTCATGCTTTATTTGAAAGGAAAGATGAGGGGAAATATCAAAGTACTAGCTAGGTGGCTCTACAAGAATGAGCGTGTCTCATCAAGGAATAGCCCCCTCCTTTTATAGCCAAGAGAGAGGGTCTCTCCCAATGAATACATCCTCCCATATGCAAGGTGTGTGTGGAAGAGTCTCCCATGTGGGTTAGGCGGTAGTGAGCTGGATGTATTTGTAGATTTTTCTAAAAAGTAGAAAAGGACATGCGCCCGACACAAAAACATAACATTGATACCAAAATCACGCGTTTCTTGGATACGAGAAAGTACAAATCCAAAGAGAGCAAACTTCCAAAAAAGATCAACTGCAAAAAGACTTACCTTCATGGATACACGTATGGAAGGTTCTTCTCCTTTTTCAAAGTTGCTTCTCTTCCTTGTTCACCCTCTTCTCCTTTAAGCTTGGAAGTAAGTGTGGGTGCCTTCCTCTTAAGCGCCGAAACTATGGATCTGCTAATAGCAAAGCAAGCAAGCCACACAAAGTATAAGTAATGTGAAGAAAATCAAAGCGAGCGTGCTTAAAGCAGATTTAAAAGCCGTGTGTATAGGCGCGTCTAATAGTGTGTCTATACACGCGTCTAAATACATAGAGCAGATGCAATTTTAAATGCGCTTGTAGACGCGCACCATAAAACAATAGACGTAGTTTTAGACGCGCTTGTAGACGCGCACCAAAGGACAGACAAACGTGGTTTTAAACGCACCTTTAGACTTGCCACAGAGTTTAAAATTAAATATTTGAAAAAAAGCAAAATTTTTTGGGTTGTTTGTTTGTAGAATGTCTTCATCTTCAATAAGTAGCTTTTTGAGGATGAATCCCTCTGTATCCACCATCGCGAAATGTGGTTGGAGCAAAAAATCAAATGTATGTGTGATCAATGTTGAGGAAACATGTATCGTGCACGCAGGATTACACTCAATCACATCTCAAAGTATGGAGAATGGGATGCAACCGTAAACATGGTAAGTGTTAAAGAGTTAAGGTTGATTGAGATACCTATGGGTGTTCATATAATTGAGTTATGATCCCATTTTAATTTGATACAGGATGCAGTGCCACACCCGCATATGTTGCCCTATGCTCGCCGCGAGCAGGCGAAGCGTCGGCGATATGAGGTGGGATCTTCAAGAGGGACCGTTACGGATGCATGGAGTGATGGTGATAGTAGCCCTCCACCATTACCTCATGAAGCTATCGAGGAGGAGGTGTTTAATGATATGGTGCAGGATTTATATGCCCATCAAGGGAGGGATGATAGCATTACTGTAGCATCGACTCCACTGTTTGAGGGGTGCACATTCTCTGTTCTATGTGCCTCTCTTGAGTTACTAAACTTGCAAACCGTCTATGGACGGAGCAATGCAAGTTTGAATGCATTACTCAAGTAATCTTTAAAGTCTATTTTGCAAACATGGTGAATTATGCTAGTCGGTCAATTACTCAAATGCTTTTCCTCATTTATGGTCTTCACGTGCAGGCTATTGTGTAAAGTGCTTCCAAGGGAGAATAAATTACCGACATCAAGAGATATGGCAAGGCAACATGTGACCTCTCTTGGAGGATTAGATTACAAGCGCGTCCATGTATGTGTCAATGATTGCGTTTTGTTTCGTGGACTACATAAGGATGCAAGAGAGTGCCCTACTTGTGGAGAGGCAAGATATAGAGCACATCTCAAAACTTTGGACGTGCCTCGTAAGGCTTTGTAATATTTTCCCATAATCCTTCGCATCCAACATATGTTTAAGTGCAAATCCATTGCAGAGCTCATGTCATGGCATTCCTCCCATCGATCAACCGATGGTAAGTGGAGAACTCCCACAGACTCTCCTGTGTGGAAGCATATTGAAGACACACAGCCAAGCTTCAAGGAAGAACCTAGGAGCTTGAGACTTGGATTGGGTATGGACGGTGTGAACCCATTTGGTCTCAAAAGCACCTCTTACAGTGTATGGCCAGTGATATTGGTGAATTATAATCTTTCACCCTCTATGGCTATTAAGAAAGGACATGTTATGCTATCCCTTCTAATTCCAGGGAAACATAAAGTTAAAAATCCTGATTTTTATTTGGAGCCTTTGATTGACGAGCTAGAGATACTTTGGAGAGGTATCGAGGTGCATGATGTGAGCAGGCCTCCCTCATCATGAGACTTCAACTGCAAAGCAGTCTTGATGTGGACGATGCATGACTTCCTAGGTTATGCCGAGTGTTCAGGTAAGCATTGCACTTCTAATTATGAATAGGCAAAGGATGTGGCACCCTAAACCCACCTTCAACTCTTAATTGCACCTATTGTTCAAGTCTCACTACATCGGGTTACCATGCATGTCCTGTTTGTGGTCCTTCGCTAGTTGCCTCACGGGCACACGCATTGAATAAGGTCATCTATGAGAATCACCATCGATTTCTCCCACCTAATCATCCTAGATATGTTGCCCCTTGGAATGAAGTCCTCCGACAATCACTCACCGTGGGAGATTGGATGAGAATTTGGGACGGTTCCACGACTCCACCACTTGGCATGAGCCGGTAAGGGTTTGTAACTATTGTGTGCTATATTGGCTAGAAATAAAGATTGCCCGCTAACACCAACTTTTGTTTAAATACTCCATCTTTTATCGTTTACCATATTGGTCCCACCTCAAGATCAATCACCTGCTTGATCCCATGCATATCTTCAAGAATGTGGCATCTACCATTTGGGAGCATTTGAATGGGACACGAGATTCCGTAGGCATAAGGGAGGATCTACGTACCACAGGGAGGATGTGTGAAGCTTGGCCACAAGAGAGACCAAATGGGTGTGTTTTTCTACCTCGTGCACCGTGGAGGTTATCAAAGCTAGAGATGGCGGCGGTGAAGCGCGCTATTACTACAATTCGTACTCCCACTGGATGTGGTGTTTGAAGGGAGCCTTTACAAAGAGCAAGAAAAGAGGTGTAGAGCAATTATATGGCTTGAAATCTCATGATTGGCACAAGATGCTCCAAGTAAGTATTTTATGTGCATAATATCTTTTTCCTTTCAAATTTGTGAGTGAATAATTATAGGCAACTAATCAGCCACCTCCTTGTGGGTTCAGTTCATACTACCTACTAGCATTTCACGTAGTGCATCGAAGGACATGAAAGATTGTATTTACAAGATGGGCAAGCTTGTGAGGTACTTTACATGATACAAAATATGATGCGTATCAATGCTCCATGCAAGGTGTTCATATTGCTAATATGGTGTGCTTTTTCATTTCTAGGTATGTGAGCTCAAAGGAAATAGATCCCACCACGCTTGAGAATGCTCGAGTTATGTCAGTGGAGGTGGTTTGTTTAGTGGAGGAGACATTTTCACGTTCTATTCTCACAAGCCAACTACATCTTATAGTGCATTTGGTGGATGAGATTGCTATATGCGGTACTATACATGCACAATGGTTGTTCTTCCTCGAGTGCTTCATGAAGACCTTGAAGGGCTTTGTGAGACAAAATTTAAGACCCGAAGGTAGCATGGCCGAGGGTTGGTTGGTACAAGAGTCACTTGTATATATTTCTGAGTTTCTTGTTGATGTGGATAGCTCTCTCCCACGACTATGGAGAGATGATGAAGATCTAAGGATGACCTCTATTGTGCCTCAAGGGAAGGGATGCAACAAAGCAATAGACATGGAGTTGCATAATAGTATCAACCTCTATTGCATGCTTAATAGTGAAGTGATGAAAAGATGGGTGACAAGATACGAGGATGTAAAGGCAAGAAGATAAGAAGAAAGGGCCCTCTTTTGTACACACCACGGATCTCGTGTGCCATACCCTCAGTTTCTAAGAGCACTTCCAAAGGATATTCATGTGGATTGGCTACTTAATGAAATGGAGAAAGCAAAGAAAGACGAGGGGATGCATATCACAATGGAAGAATGGGAGTATGCTAGGGGATGCATGAGCAAGGTCGGTATATAGAATGTTATGCATAAGTTAGGAGCTTTCAATAATTTAGATTGCTTATTTAATTGATTTTTTCTTGGTGTAGTACACTATGTTCAATGCTATATGGTGTGAGGGCAAGCATTTTCGAACACAACGGATTGATGATAAGAGAAACACACAAGATTGCGGCGTCATTGCTTGCTTTGAGGGAGCCAATGGAGCCATGGATGATTATTGTGGCATAATCCAAGATATTATTAAGCTCGACTTTCAACGCTTCTTTGTGTATATTTTGGGTGTAAAGTGGTTTAAGGACGTGGTGGAAAGAGGCCCTAATGCAACAATCAAACACCATGCAAGTGGCTGTGTAACTATTGACTCCACAAAGTTTTAGCAAAGTAGGAAAGACACACTAGTACTATCGCAACAATGTGAACAGGTACTCTGCACACATATAAAAATACTCGCTTTTAAATATTTGATGCAAGAAAAATAACATGATTGTATTTGTGTTTGAATTAGGTTGTCTATCAACCAATGGTGGATAATAATAGATGGTGGCATGTCATACCTATTATGCCACGTTCCAAAGTGATGTATAGTACATTTACTAATATGGAGCGTATGGAGGATGATCATGGCCATGGACGTGATGATGACCGTGATATGAGAGAGGAGGATGATCATGAGATAGGAGATACAGATATTGAGGCCATTACCCGTGAGGACGAGCCTACCATTGGTGATGCTGATTTCGATGAGCACATGTGTAGCACAAGTAGTAGTAGGTTGAATGTATTTGTAGATCTAAACACTTGTTTGGATTTTGAAGTAGATAGTTTGGCAAGGGTTGATCTCATTGAGGATGAGAATGAACCGTAGCCCATCATTGATATTGGCAAAACTATTTTACATATTGTCTCATTCTCCTCACCTCACTTAATTCTTGTATATGTGGGCTTGCAAAAAAACATTGATGTTTTTGTTAAAATTATGTGCTTTGGTAATCATGGACAATGCTTGGAAAGCAATGATGTACACCAAAATCTCACTTTCTGTATTCTCTGTTTTGCGTCTAAATACGTGTCTAATTCCCAGTGTAAACGTGCTAATAGACGCGCTAATACACGCACAAATAGACGCGCTGATAAATGTAATGTTAGACGAGCCCGTATTTTCTCAGTGTAGATGCACAAATAGACGACCTACTACATGCGCAAATAGACGAGCTGTTAGACGTGCGATTAGACGCGCCCGTAATTTCTCTATTCAAGCAACGCCTATAGATGCACCCGCTATTTTGCGCGTCTACCAAGCACGTCTATAGTTGCTTTGTGTTGTTGTGATATATAATGTGTTATATATTATATTATATTTTATTATATATCCAATATTATTATCTAATATATATACTATAATATTATTACATATACCTAAATTACATATTGTGTGTGTGTGTGTGTGTGAGACAGAGAGAGAGAATATAATATAATATATATTTATTATAATATATCTTAAATAGTATATTACATATTATATCTATACACTATATTATATATTTATATATATATATAAATATATAATAATATTATATGTATTATTTATTATATTGTATACATGCATTATAATATTTTATATTTATATAAATAGATAAATAGAGAGAGAGAGATGTAATGCAATAAAATAAATGTTTATTATAATATAATAAAATATAATATATATTAAATAATATGTTATTTGTTATTTAATGTACAAATTGAATTACATAGATATATATATATATATATAAAGAGAGAGAGAGAGAGAGAGAGAATAAATTATATGTCAGATATTATATATTATAATATTATATTATTTTGTATTTTGTATTTTATATTTAATATATATAGATATATATATATATATATGTATATATATATATAGAGAGAGAGAGAGAGAAAGAGGTCTTTGAGTTGTTTTTTTGTGTGTGTGCGCGCGTGTGTTTATGTACACACATGAGGATGCATGGATTCACACACAACTCTTCTTGAGAACGGGGTCTTGAAATTTGAAATTTTGTGTGCTTAAGATTATGATCCAACCTTGAGACCTAGCAGAGCAGGTCCGGTCGTAGACGGGTCATGCTAGGAGTGAGTCCAACCATGATCCCTTGAAATTGAATGGGTGGGATAATTGCGATTACAAATGGTAGTTTTTGTTTAATGTGTGCCCCTAGTACTCATGCGCCTTCCTACTCATGGTGACGAAGTCCATTTCGTTGCGGTATGAAATCTACACTATTCAATGACTTCGCGCGGCTATGTTTTATTCAAATTTAGATCAGCACTTCTAGTCTGGACGGCCAGCAAACTGGTTTGTTTGCTTGATGCGTCCTCATCCGGATTCCGTATTCCATCTTTGACAAATTTCCCTCCTCTGTTTGCAGCGATCGTCAGCAATCATTCCATGTTGCCACATCGCGGCATAGCGTATTGTAATACCGTTGTTGAGCAACACTCACGTCAGCAGCTTCTGCGGTGACGTTAGAGCACGAGGCAAAGGATGTCGAGTGGAGTAAGGAGCTGAAGCCATCTGCGCAATCACGGACGTCAGCGAATGCTTCTGATGACGACGTGGGGAGACCTTGGTTTGGGTTGGACTCGAATTTGTGGAAGGAGATTGCGAAGCGAATGGGAATGGGCGCATGAAGCGAAGACTGCTATGAGTGACTGTTTCGCCGGGAAAAGCTCTTCGAATCTTATACAGCAAATGCGCTGAGTGTTTCTTGGAGGTGATGCCTGGTTTATTGCAAGAAGACGCGGAAGCCCTTGTCCATGGCCGGCTCCTAGCTTTAATATTAACGACTCAAAGCCTCCGCATTTTGTTCTCGTAGGGCCTGTTCCCACCACTAGGCAAAAGTTGAGCTAGTTAGTAATATGTCCCCTTGACATTGAAAAACAACCATAGTTGAACTTTTAATCGAATCTTTGTATTTCCGGTGGCATTTACAGAGTCTATATAACTTAAACCTTTTATTAAAGGATTGTTTGTACCCAACACTTAAGCTATTCATGGAGTCTTCACATGTCTTTATTCCTCCTTTATTCCCATTGGCAGCTAGATCTCTTAAATGCTTGTTAAAAATGCTTGTACCACAGAAACAAGATACTTTAAGGAGTTGTGAGAATAGGAAAAAGGTAATGTAGGCCCAGGTGAATATACCAAAGCTATCTTTCATTTCAATGTATGTCTGGATCCTCAACCATGCCTACTAAAACATGTTGGTATACATTTGTATTTTTCAAAAAAAACAAGATGCTCCCTTGCATGTTGGTATAACATTATATTTAGAAATAAAAACAAGTTGGTCCATCACGTAAGCGATGGTCCAACAATGTGATCGAGCGTGAATTGAGAGGGTCCGTTAGAATGTATAATTCTAGCACCAACCAAGTATGTCCCTTCTAGTATATAAGAGTGCCTTGAAAATCAGATTCCGTGGATTGATTGTAGCTTCCCTCGGAGTTTAAGATGCACCTTGCCCTTATGCATCCCCATTAGCTCGCATCTCAAATCCCCTCCTTTTGGAGCTCTCACACTAAAGACTACGTAGTACCAATTGCAGGTCACCACCCTTGTAAGCTTCTCGAACACTTCTCTGCAATTCCATCTTTGTTGCTAATCAGTTAATTGCTACAGTCTTCTTCTGCCGTAGGATCTCTCATGCTTGACTCTTACCTCAATGTGCAGGTTTTTCTTGCAGCTTAAATAGAGATCTATCATCTTTTGGAGCACCCTTGCTTAAATGCCTTTTGTAGCATCTTCCATTGTATCAGGCCGTAGTTGATTGCAGCTACTGGCGTATACTTTTGCACCTTCTTCTTCTTGCAGCTCGCCCTTAACCAGACAAATTTTCAGTATTTAAAAGTCCATCAACTATGGCGCAGCTGCAGAACTGTATCTTCTCCCTCTTGCTTCTCTCCGTAGCTTTCTCCTTCTCCACTGCGAGAAATTTGGCCGCTCTGACCACCCCTACTCTTAAAATAGGCCTCACGCACAGAGACTTTTCTGCCTCGACCTCCAATTCCACTACTCAATTGGAAAGATTTCAACGTGCTTTGCGACGCAGCAGCCTTCGATTGAGCCACTTCGAGAAGGCCATAGCCAGCTTGGTGGAAGCTGCCTCGTCTGGGAACTACCAGTTGCCGGTGTACGCAGGCCAGGGGGCCTTCATCTCGAGTGCTGCCATAGGAACTCCTCCTGTAGCTTTCACAGCCATCGTAGACACAGGCAGCGATCTAGTCTGGCTCCAGTGCAAGCCCTGCGTGTATTGCTACCCTGAAACGTCTGGCAACATCTTCAATCCTTCCGGTTCTTCCACCTACAAGAAGGCCTCGTGCAGCGACTCTCTTTGCAACAACAACGATCTTTCACAAACTTCATGCAACCCTTCTTGCGCCTACACTTATACGTATGGCGATCAATCCTATACAAGCGGAGACTTCTCCTATGATACTCTCACTCTCCCGGATAGCACTGGCACCGCTCAAGGCATTTCCCATTTTGGGTTCGGTTGTGGCCACGACAACGAGGGCAGCAACTTCGCAGGCGCCGGAGGTATCATCGGCCTTGGCCAAGGTCCCGCTTCCCTCCCCACCCAAATGAAGATACCCAAATTCTCGTACTGCCTTCAGTCCATCACGGACTCGTCATCTCAGCAGAGTCCCCTGTTCCTCGGCCCCGGAGCTAGCATCGATAGCTCCAATGTCGTGTCTACTTCTATTATCACCAACTCCTTGATCCCCACACTGTATTACATCGGGCTCAAGGGAATCAGCGTCGGAGGGAAACTCCTCAACATCCCTTCAGGGACTTTCGATCTGCAATCTGATGGAAGTGGGGGCACCATCATCGATTCCGGGACTACCATCACCTATTTGGCGTCAGCAGGATACACGCCAGTGCTGAATGCGTTCCAATCCGGCATCACGTTGCCTCCTGCCGATGGATCTTCGATCGGGCTAGATCTTTGCTACTCCTCCAGCGGCAAAGTGCCATCATTGACCTTCCACTTCAATGGAGCCGATCTCGACCTTCCTACTGCGAACTACTTCATCAGTATTGAGGGGTTGTATTGCATAGCTTTGGCCTCATCCAGCAGCATCTCCATTTTCGGGAATATCCAGCAGCAAAACTTCCACATCCTCTACGATCGCGCCGCACAACAGCTCTCCTTCGCGCCTGCGACTTGTGATTCGCTCTAGAGCAAAGTCCCCATACGAAGGCATACCGTTATCCTTCACAAGCGAAAGATTCTCATGACGCAAATCGCTGTAAATAAAAATCCATCCGCAACTTTAATCGGTCGTCATTGTTCCTCGTCACCTGAGACGATGCTGATCGTTCCTAAAGCAAAGCTCAGCAGTGCCGCACTGCCTATGTAAATGCTTCTCCCACGCTGGTACCATTCACCACAATTCAGGGACCAGGATCCTGTACGCACGTTAGTCTGTAACTAACCACTGTAAATTCGCGCCTTGCAAATATCGGGCCATCTGTAAGTATTCTATTTCATTTATGGTCAGATCTGTTCCGCACCAATGCATGTGTGTTTGTTGTGCCTCGCACCTGCAAGGAAAGGTCATTTCTCCTTCCCAAGCTCCAAACGCCAGCGTTTTCCGTTAGAGGTAAATCAATCAATTGAACGAACTAACGCATATGTCTTCGTTGCGCGGCGT
Source organism: Dipteris shenzhenensis (assembly GCF_047967505.1). Lineage (NCBI taxonomy): Eukaryota > Viridiplantae > Streptophyta > Polypodiopsida > Gleicheniales > Dipteridaceae > Dipteris > Dipteris shenzhenensis. The sequence continues at coordinate 32,417,786 of NC_141625.1, read as the reverse complement.
GCCCGGTGAATATTTCAATTGCTCTTCGTCAATTCTGATCCAGATCTATTCTACGGCTACACCACTTGTAGTGCGTGCCCTCTTTAGCCTGAAATTTTGATTCTTCGTTAATCTTGAGTGATTTACCACGTAATAGCGTTCTCAGTGTCTTCTGAAATTATATGCATGTATATTGAACCTCATTGCAGTTTAGACGTTTTCGTCACCTTGCCCAAATATGACCCACAACTCCAACCTTGTTAAGGACATCCTTTCCTTTATTCCAAATGCCTTTTCGTATATCGAATGCTACAACCACAAACTTCATGTTGCTCTGTACTTTGTATCTAGAAAGCTACAACCACATGGAAAAGTCTATGAATCCTATACTCGAAACAGCTACAACCACATGGAGAAGTGGATGAATCCTAAACTCCAAAAAGATGCAATGATGAAAGTTTTCCCTTAGATCATTATGGCACTCCACAACCCAAAAGGACAAAGGTAACGTTCTAGATTTCTCCTTTAGTATAATAATATTTGCAAGCCTATGTGGAAGTAGAAGCTTTTCAAAATTCTTTGTGGTATAAGAGTTTTTTTTGTGGTGTACCCCTTTGCCAAGAAACAAACCTTGTTTCCACTAATTTTGACTAAAGAGCGCAAGCTTGACGGTGAAGGATGAGGCAAGTCTCATCTCTAGTCCTGAGTGACCATCTATTTCTTAATACAAGGACCATAACATGACATACGAATCTCCTAGGACATTCAAGCGAGCAAATTCATTTGCATGCATCCCTTTTGGATCCTGAGCATTACATATTAAAATAAACTCTCAAGTAGAATTGACTTTAATCCAATGCTGAGTTTAAAATAAAATCTGCTTGTCAATTTGAAACACTAGGGATAAAAAGCTGGATAGTGTGACCATGATGTATGAGGTTTTTCCTGAGCCATGATAATATTTTGTCCATTTTTTCTTAACCATGTCGATTGAGCATAGTTTAGGAGGAAACATTGAGCCTTATTTTGTTGGAGAGATCTGAATGAAAATTTCCCCCAAATGGTAGCTATTTTTGAGTCCTCGATTTACCAAAATCTATTGAATATGCTCGGGGGGGTCACTCATCATATGTAACCCTATCACGTGAGTTCAACAGAAGGATATTTTTTATTTCTAAAATTTACAGAAATAAATATACATAAGGGACTATTTAAAATAGTTTTGGAAAAAATTTACAGATTTGTATAGAAAAGGGGTACATTTTATTAATGAAAAAATTTACAGATAAGGGATTTTAAATATAGGCCTTGAACGCATGTGATATAGAGGGTTTATACATAGTGACCCCCTTGAGTGAATATGGTGTAACCATGATGTATTATCGTTTGTCCCCATGCTGAAGGCAAATAGATATGTGAGGCATGAAAGGAGCATCCAACTATATACATATTAGGTTGCATTATCTTTTATGAAAATTTTGTCTTCCAGTTCTTCCCCTGCCCTTCTTTTAATTTTGTGGTGTACCCCTTTGCCAAGAAACAAACCTTGTTTCCATTAATTTTGACTAAAGAGCACACGCTTGACGGTGAAGGATGAGGCAAGTCTCATCTCAAGTCCTGAGTGACCATCTATCTCTTAGTATGAGGATCATAACATGACATACGAATGTCCTAGGACATTCAAACGAGCAAATTCATTTGCATGCATCCCTTTTGGATTCTAAGCATTACATATGAAAAAACTCTCAAGCAGAATCGACTTTAATCCAATGTTGAATTTAAAATAAAATCTGCTTGTCAATTTGAAACACTAGGGATAATAAGGATAGTGTGACCATGATGTATGAGGTTTTTCCTCCATGATCATATTTTGCCCATGATTTCTTAACCACGTCGATAAAGCATAGTTTAGGAGGAAACATTGAGCCTTATTTTGTTGTAGAGATTTGAATAAAAATTTCCCCCAAATGGTAGCTATTTTTGAGTCCTCGATGCACCAAAATCTATTGAATATGGTGTAACCATGATGTATTATCGTTTGTCCCCATGCTAATAGTTTTGTCATAATGTTAAGATGATATAGATTGACCAAAATGAGAAAAACATCAAACACTCTTTCTTATGACATATTTATTTTTCCAAGTCTTTAAAATGATACTTTTATGTTTTGTTATACCATACCATACTATTGTTAACTGGGTGTTTTGATAAGGGATTCAATCTAAACATAAAAAAAGAAACATTTCTCAAGGTTTATGTCTTTCATTGAATGCGACATGGGGATGACCAAGCTATAAAGGGTCTAAAGTCTTGAATATGTTGTAGTTATGGTCTCTTCATGTAAGAGGACAACTCCCACACACCATTGCCAATTATCACAAATCCTCTACTTTCCCCCTTCCCCACTACTTTTGAGGCTTTTTGCAAGAAGAGTATATGCATTGCCTCAATCATGTCATGGTCATGGATGCTAGCATGGCATTTAATACTTACTTTTAGTTTTGAATCCTTTGGGTGCCAACATAAAATTATTCTAAATGTTTTCAAATCAAACTTGCAATTTTACATTTCTTTTGAAACATAACCAAACATAAATTTCAATATATTGGAACCCTCCCACCCCTCCCAAAAAAAAAAAACAAAAGATAGAGCAAATCTAATGCTCATAGGTTGTAGATATGTTGACTTCTTGCACATTTTAGGTATTAATTATTATTGAGGGGGCTCGACATGGAAAGAGAAGGTATGAAGGCAAATAGATATGTGAGGCATGAAAGGAGCATCCAACTATATACATATTAGGTTGCATTATCTTTTATGAAAATTTTGTCTTCCAGTTCTTCCCCTGCCCTTCTTTCTTTCCATATTCTCATTTAGTGATTTATTATCAAGAGAAGTGAATGCATGTTTTTCAAAGAAATTTGCCCACTATTTGTGCTCAAGATTATGATAGATAGGATAGCATTGGTTACTATCATTACTGTAAGGGTCACTTGACATTACAATTTATGCCTCTTGTTCTTTTAATTTTCTTGATTTCATATAGTACAAGATTGTATAAATAGTGAGAAATTCAACAAAAGCTAACACTAGTACACAAATGTCTATTTTTTATGCTTCTCTCGTGACATTTTATAGACCTAATTTTTTTGCACTGCAAGATGCAAATGATCTGTAGGATGTACGAGCACAAAATTTGACGATATGGGCACTGGTATAAGCATCTGTATGTGTATCAAGGATGGACAGCCATATCAATACCCATATCAATATGCATATCGAGGATCGACATCCATATTGTTATACATATCGGCTTTGGCATTCCAAATACAGGCATATATACCAATACCTATACCAATTCTTGATGAAAATAGTGTGGTGTTAAGTAGTGATTTGTGTGTTTTCAGAATCTAGCCGATATACTCGATGAGGTAGTCCCTCCAAGAAACTCTAGGTGAGGAGAAATGCATACAAATGCCATTCACTAGTGTCACTCTAACGACTCCTATCATGTTGCGATCTTGAATCCATAAGAGAAGAAGGTGGGGAGTGGTGATGGGAGAGGGAGTGCCCAAGGTGGTGGGGAAGGTGGAAGAGAACATGGCATTCACAAAGGTCATGATGAGAAAACAAGAGAAAATTTTAAGAGAAGGAAGAGAGCTCGTATTCCAACAAGTGAAGACCACTTGGCCTTTTATACATGCCACCTTTCGAAAGGTCCAACCTATTCTCTCTCTGCCCCTCTCTTTCTTTATTCTTTAGAATCATCTTGGGCCGATTTGGATCCATGGAAAAATCTAGCAAAATCCTAATGCTGAGAATACTTCAGAAGGTATCAAAATATGGTGGTTTCAATCAATGTGGTTTACTTGCCCCTATGAAGATAGTGGGAGAGAAGGAAGGAGTCTCACTTGTGGCTTTCTCACATACACAATGGGGGAATACACACAAAGGTGGAGGCTGAAAACAGTTTTCCTCTTCTTAGCTGTGAAAGCCAAAAGAACTCTAGTACAAAGAAATAGAAGAACCCTATATGTGGGTCTCAAACCAAACTCAGCTAACTAAGGTGGCATACTAACTGAGCCACGAACTAGAGTACATAAGGATAGCTATCATCCAGCTATTATTCATGGGCGGTGTACCAACCGCATCTGCAGTTAACAAGTCGGTGACATAAATGCACAACGGTCACCTTGGCATATCACGAGTGGAGCTCGATATCTCAACAATCCCCCTCGATCTCAATCCCAATTCATGCACACCAAGCAGGTCTTTGAACTTGTGTAGCTTCTCTGTGCCCAATGCCTTCGTGAATATGTCAGCTACCTGGTCCTCTATGCTGACATAAACTAGATCACATTGTTAAAAGAGACAAAAAGTAAGATTTTAAAAAATCAAATTAGAAAAAATGGCATGACATGTTATGAAAACTAGAGTACATTTCAAAAAGAGCACATCACATTTGTAAAGAAGTAGATCATATTACTCAAAGCCATATGGTGTCAAAAAACACCTTAATACAATCTCTCTTAACATCATCTGTACATCACATTTGTACAAGAAGTAGATCATATTACTCAAAGCCATATGGTGTCAAAAAACACCTTAATACAAAGCCATATGGTGTCAAAAAATACCTTAATACAGTCTCTCTTATCTTCTTAATCACCCTAAGTCTAGAAGATCTCATCATTGGTCTCTCTTATCTTCTCAACAACCCAATATTTCACTGCCTCCACAGCTGTATCCTTAACATAATTACATGCGAAGAAGAAATTTAAGCAATCACAAATTGTTTCTTTATAATTTCTCTGAGAGTCTCTTATTGTTCTCTCAGCATCCGCATCAAATCGCCCATGACGAGAGCTGCGATAATGCAGGTTACTTAAGAAGTCTAATAGATCTTGTCGTGCTTTTATCATACGTCTTAAAAGTCTTTCACTCTCTGCTATCTTGAGAGTCTCCTCCCTCTCTGCGTGCCTTTGTGCAGCAAATTCCTCTCTCTCCATGTGTGTCAAAGGAGAACCTTGTCGAATTCTGGCCTCTCTCTGTGCTCCTTGGTCAGCAATCCATTCTTTGAGATTGTTAATTCCGAACTCCACATCTTCGACAATGCCAAGGACATCCATGGGTGGGGAGATGATAAAGAAAGGGAGATGGACTACGATGCAAGAAAGAAGAGAGTGTCTACGGAAGGACTATGATGGAAGAATACAAGTTAATGAGAAGCACTAGGATGGATGAAAGAAGAGAGTGTTTGTGGAAGAACTAGGATAGAAGAATACTTGGTTATCAGGATGGATGAAAGAAGACTCTGAGAGTGTTTGCGGAAGGACTAGGATAGAAGAATACAAGTTACTCAGAAGGACTAGGATGTAAGAAATAAGAGAGTGTTTGTGGAAGGACTAGGATGAAAGAATACAAGTGCACTAAGGCACGATGTGTTCACTATGATAAGGATAAGGGTTGGAATAAAGCGAGTGGAGATTGAATGCTCTACTTTAAGTGAGTGGAGATGATAAGGATAAGGGTTGGAATAAAGTGAGAGAAGCATTGCGAATGCTCTACTTTAAGTGAGTGGAGACTATCCAACTGAATAAAATTCTCATCACACAAGGATTTATTTCCAAATAATCACATCATCACACATTCATATCATAAAATTGTGTGCATGAAGAAATATATTACAAATATTACATCATCACATATTCATATCAAAATTCTCATCACACAAGGATTTATTTCCAAATAATCACATCATCACACATTCATATCATAAAATTGTGTGCATGAAGAAATATATTACAAATATTACATCATCACATATTCATATCGAAATTCTCATCACACAAGGATTTATTTCCAAATAATCATATCATCACACATTCATATCATAAAATTGTGTGCATGAAGAAATATATTACAAATATTACATCATCACATATTCATATCAAAATTCTCATCACACAAGGATTTATTTCCAAATAATCACATCATCAGACATTCATATCATAAAATTGTGTGCATGAAGAAATATATTACAAATATTACATCATCACATATTCATATCAAAATTCTCATCACACAAGGATTTATTTCCAAATAATCACATCATCACACATTCATATCATAAAATTGTGTGCATAAAGAAATTATATAAATATCATCAGAAAATGCCACTTAAGTAATAAGTCACAAATTGGTGTATAATCAACAAAAACTACAAAGTTCACAACATCATACATGCATCACAACTCTTGTGATGCTTCTAGTGGAGACTGTGGCAACTCTTCTGATGCTTCCAATGCTGTAGATGTACACTCAGTCTCTACTTCTTTTGTAGTATGTAGTGCTTTCGGAGTAGACTCAGTATCCTCTTCCTTAAATGCAAGCGGAGGCGGTGGCAACTCTTCTGATGCTTCCAGTGGAGGCTGTGGTGCTGTAGGTGTACACTGGGTCTCTACTTCTTCTGTAGTGTGCAGTGCTTTCATAGTAGACTCAGTCTCCTCTTCCTTAAAGGGAAGCTCTGATATTGCTTCAGTTGCACGTTGTATTCTAATGGCAGCAATTAGGTCTTGAATGATTTCAGCCCTAAACAATTGTATATCCTCCTCTGAATATTTGAGCTCCAAAGAGTCTTCCGATGAGATCTGTGGCTTAAGTGAGAAAATTTCTTTCAAAATCAACATGCAGTTGTAGGCAACTCTCCACCCACAACTATGCCCATCTTCCTGCTCTACTACTAAACGCTTTTGGAAGTCTACCGAGTCTTTGTACTGTCCTGTTTCTCTGATAGCAGATACCAACTTCTCAATCGACTTGCTCATCATGACATATTAAAAAAACTTAGTGTGTCTATCACATAAGGTACATAATATAGAAGTAACAACAGATTAATAGAATACTTACGTTTGCACTGAGCCATGAAAGCCTGCAATCGAGTTAACAAACCAACAATAGTTGTCTTCAAGGTCCCAAACCACCAGACTCCAATGTTCCCTACACGAATAATTAAGAACCATTATTATTTAACACAATGTTGCCAGTATAAGATGAAAATAAAGGTTGCCATGATACTTACATCTCATGATATGCCATAAATAGGACTCGCACGCCATGTAAATGTAAAGGCTGTAACAATTTACAAACATCGGCTATTGTCTTTCTGCTATCGCTAAGTATAGGAGAAAGGAGGGAATCCAACATATACACACGATTTTGTACGACTCTACCAAATCGTGAGATAACTATACTGCACCAACAAATAAATGAATATTAGCTTATTAGATTTAATCAAAATATTGAATTATCAAGTAGAGAAAAAGTTTGTATCTGAGAATGGCCATCATAACGTTGTTATTGACCTCATTTGAAGCTCTAGAGAGAATTGAAATCTCCTCTCCCCCAAATTCAAGATACTGAGGTCTATGTTGAATCATAACCCTAACATTAAAAGAGCTTCCCAATTCTTCCAATGAAGCCATGTTTGTAGAGTTGAGGTCTTCTATCCTCTTTGACTCTTTGATGGCATTCATTTCGCAATCAATGATTGCTCGAATGGTACATGTTATAAATGCATAGAGATGCAAATCCATATATGTTGACAGTGTGGTGTCATTTTGTATCTCAAAAATTTGACCAAGTACCAAAAACCAATTGTAGCCCACCCTCCATCCACAATTATAGATGTGGCTATTCTCTTGATGTGATACCTGACATGTTATATACTCTATTTGTTGTGCCAAGTCACATTGCCGCATTACTATGTCGATAGCACCTACTAACTTTCGAGCTGATCTGCACATCAAAACATATAACAACAGTGAATATGTGCATTGCATATCAATCTACATGTCAAGAAGTGACAACAAGTGTAGTCTATACTTACTCTAACACATTGCCATGGACGGATGTCATTGAGTTGGCAAAGAAGCACTTCTTCACAAGGATGTCCACGACTACCAGACTCCAATGTGAGCTGCATTATCAATAAAGAATAATTACTGTGTTTGAGACAATTCTAGCAATGCAATAGAAAAAACAAGTAGGGTTTGATGCTTACTTCTCATAATATGCTGTAAAAATAACTCGTGCGTCATTCATAGGAACGTGCTTCAACCACTTGCAAACATTCTCTATGGTTTCTTCTTTATTGCTAAGCACTTCCGAAATACGAGGATCCAGCATATATGAAACGCTTTGTATATTTTGCGGAAAATTTGCTATAACATTACTATATTTTAAAAAAAAAGTATTAGCTTCTTGGGTTTAATCAAAATAAGCAAAGTATAAAGCCAAGGAAAAGGCTGCATCAAACCTGAGGATGGTTGTAATGACTTTGACATTAACCTCATTCTTAGGATTCAAGAGGATTGAAATCTCTTCTTCACCAAATTCAAAAAAATGAGGTTGTTGTCGAATTAACAACATAGCAGTGAATGAACTTCCAATCTGCTCCAATAGATTCATATTTTCATGACTCATCTTATTGAGGGAGTAGTCTACATTGTATTCTTCTTCACTTGCTATGTCCTCCACATCCTCCTTCTGCCATAAAAATATAAAAAAGTTATGCGATGTACACATCCCAAATAAAGGCTTAAACAAGCAGATAAGGTTTCATACATGCTTTCATTAGAGTGAGTCTCTCCTCTGCTTGGAGCAAAAATTTAAAAAGGTTTCATACATGCTTTCATTAGAGTGAGTCTCTCCTCCTCTTGGATGAAAAATTTAAAAAGTTATGAGATTTACACATCCCAAATAAAAATAATGGTTTAAATAATCATAGAAGTATAAAGATAGCATGCTTTCATTAGACAAGTTATGAGATTTACACATCCCAAATAAAAATAATGGTTTAAATAATCATAAAAGTATAAAGATAGCACGCTTTCATTAGACTCAGTCTCTTCTCCTCTTGGAAGAAAATATAAAAAAGTTATGAGATTTACACATCCCAATTAAAGGTTGGAACAAGCATACAAGTATAAAGATAAGGTTTTATACATGCTGCAATGTAGTCATATTTTTAGGTTGTTTCCCAATGGTAGTAATTAGATGCTAAATACTCTCAGCCCGAAATGCTAGCAGATCAGCTTCTGTATATAATTCCATTTTGACTGGTAACTCCAAATCAAAAATCTCTCTAAGAAACAACATGCAGTTGTAGGCAACTCTCCACCCACAGCTGTGTCCATCTTTTGCTCCACTGGCAGACGTCTTTTGAATTCTACTTGATCTTGTTGCTCCGTGGTTGTTCTGACAGCAGATACTAGCCGATATGTAGCATTGTCCAGCATGACATATTAAATATATTAATATGTCATGATCATAAGATCTACAAAATAAGAAAGTATCAAAAATATTAAGAGAATAATTACCTTGGGGAGTTGGCATGATAGCCTTCTATTGAATTCACAAACCATAAATGGTTGAGTTCAAGGTCCCAGAATATCACACTCCAATGTGAGCTACACTACCAGAATAAAAATGATTATTGTTTTACACAAACTTGCCAAAGAAATAGTAAAAATAAGGTTAGAGTTGATACTTACGCCTCATGATAAGGCATTAAGATGACTCGCACCCCATCTAAATTCAAAGGGCTTAACCAGGTACAAACATCTTCTATAGTCTTTTGAGGAGAGCTAAGAATAGAAGAAAGGAGAGCATCGAGCATGTAGACACGATGCTGCACTGCACTAGGAAGCTGAGAAATAACTACACTGCACCAAGAAATAAACAAACATTAGCTCATAGAATTGATTTGCATTCTGCACTAGGAAACTGATATATAACTGCACTGTGAATAAATAAACAAATGTTAGCTCATTGAAGTAGCAACAAATAAATAAACGTTACCTGAGAATGGCCAAGATAACATTGTCATTAACCTCTTTTAAAGGATTGGAGAGGATTGAAACCTCCTCTCTACCAAAGCTTAAATACTGAGGTTCTCGTTTCAAAACGATCCTAACTTCAAATGTGCTCTCCATTTTATCCAATGCAGCTAAATTTGATTTTTCAATCAAATTTAGAGGTGGTTGCATTGTTGAAGTAGAAGGGAGTGCCTCCGTATTGACTTCATCCATTTCTTCTCCCTCTATTGCCTGTAAACAAATATGAGAGATTAGATTCATTATCTTTAAATTTAAATCTTATTTAAAAAATTGTATTTAGTTGAGAAATAGAGAGTTCATACCGCTAAGTATTGTCGTAGTGGCCTTTTTTCATAACCCTACGAGCCATAATTATCAAAGAAGGCATCATCATGTTTGTCTTCATCCACCAACCTCTCTGTGAACGGGTCATGTAAGTCCATCTTTTCATCATCATCAACTGGGACATTATGATCTTCAAGGTAATCATCCATGTCATCGGTGTCCTTGTGGTCTATCTCTTTTCCATAGCCTGTGGTTAGATCTACTTGAAGCTGGAAATAAGCCATGAAATGCTTATTTTCAATAATATTTGTGGAGTTGCCTTTTCTTAGGAGATCCTCAAATAAATATCCCATCCTGCACAAGGTGACCTCCCAACCTGCCGGTAGCAAATTCTCCATCATGGTAAGCAAGAGACTCCCACTTTTTGCAGGACTTCCATAGTTGTTTTTTTGATAATGTATGGACCTGGGAATATCTTGCTCTTCTAGCATCAATCTCAAATTATTTGAATTCCCTCTTATGTTCTTTTGTAAGGAGTGATCAGGGTTGGGACTCCGCATACACAGAAAGAATGATTCAAGAGTTTGAATCGCTATGCCATATTCTCTCTTGCCTCTCTTTGCTGCATAAACACCACTATAGATCTTCAAATCTGATGAATATGCTCGCTCTAGAGTAACCTGCATGGCTTCTTTGTCTTTTTTATCAACAAAAATGACAATGTTGCAAATTGCCACTTTGCTAATGGTGGTATATACTATTCTATCAATGAAGTTATGGATATCATCGCTAGAAACTTCATTGATAAAGAATAGTTGTGGCTTATCCCATGCTGACTCATTCTTGAAGAAGTCATCTTTTGAGACTCCCCTGAAGTTCACAAGCTTTCCAGACTCTGCCGTAACCTCTACATTGAATTGAAATCTTTGGTGCATATCTGTCGGCATCCTTATCTCGCTCATTAATCTTTCCACATATGCAACCACCTGTTGTGGGATTTCTTTTCTCATATAAGAGGTTACTATTTCCGACCCATCTTCATCCTTTTTAATCCACCTGTTTGCCCATAGCTTTACCTTGGGTGTTGACAAAGAAGCTATATGCTTCACCACATTATAGTCAATGTTACAATGAGTAAGTGGAATTTGTTTCTCTCCCTCTCTCTCCCTACTCTCTCCCTCCCTCAAGCAGCCACGGCCCCCAAGAGACCCTCTTCTCTCTCTTAATCTCTCTCCCCCTCTCTCCTCTCTCTTTCTTTCCCTCCCTACTCTTCTCTCTCATTTAAGGAGCCCCTCTTCTCTCTCTCCCTCTCTCCCTCTCTTGGCGGCCACAGCCGCCAAGAGCCCCTCCTCTCTCTTAATTTCTCTCTTTCTCTCTCTTCTCTCTTTCTCTCCCTCCCTATTCTCTCATTTCTCAAATTTACAAACTCAACTATAAATAAAAAACTAATTAAAATAGAACTCAAAAACTCAAATAAGAAACTAATTTAATTCCTCTCTCTCCCTCTCTCTCTTTCTCTCTCTCTCTCCCTCTCTCTCTTTCCCTCTCTCTCTCTTTCTCTCTCTCCCTCTCTCTCTCTTTCTCTCTCTCTCCCTACTCTCTCCCTCCCTCAAAGCAGCCACGGCCCCCAAGAGACTCTCTTTTCTCTCTTAATCTCTCTCCCCCTCTCTCCTCTCTCTTTCTTTCCCTCCCTACTCTTCTCTCTCATTTAAGGAGCCCCTCTTCTCTCTGTGAATCTCTCTCTCTCTCTCCCTCTCTCCCTCTCCTCTCTCATTTAAGGAGCCCCTCTTCTCTCTCTTAATTTCTCTCTTTCCCTCCCTCCCTATTCTCTCATTTCTCAAATTTACAAACTCAAATATAAATAAAAAACTAATTAAAATAGAACTCAAAAACTCAAATAAGAAACTAATTTAAAAAGAATTGTAATGCCTTCTAAAAGACCACCCTCCTCAAAAACTTTAAGAATAAACTAATTGAAAAAGAATTATAAGTAAAGAAAAAGAATTACAAGACGAATTTTAAGAAATAGAACTCAAAAACTTTAACAAGAAACTAATTGAAAAAGAATTGTAAGTAAAGAAAAAGAATTACAAGACGAATAAAAAAGAATGCAAGTACCTGGAAAAAATGAAAAAAGTAAGGCTTCGCTTATCCTTTCTCTTCCACTCTTGGCTGCTTCAATGAAATGAGAAGAGAGTTAAAACTAGCCCAGTCCTCCTACACATAAATTTGAATTTTCAAAAAAGAGAGGGAAATTTGAATTCATTATAAATTTGAATTCAAATTTGTGTTCAACATTCTTCTTATACTTTCTTCTAACATTCTTCTTATACTTTCTTCTCGTACGTTCCTTTTGAATTCAAATTTGTGTTCAACATTCTTCTTGATACTTTCTTCAACATTCTTCTCGATTCTCGTAAGTCCTTTTCATTCTTCTCGTAAATCAAATCTTATTTGTCGCTCTTGCTCGTGATAGTAAGTCAAATCCTCCTCTCCCCTCTCTCTCCTTCTGCTCCCTCCTCTCCTCTCCCTCTCTCTCTCCTCTCTCTCCTTCCTCTCCCCTCCCTCCCTCCCTCCATCCATCCCTCGACCCGGCCCTCCCCCCTTTCCCTCCCCTCCCTTCCCCTTCCCTCCCCTCCCTCTGCCGCCAAAACTCCTCCCTCGACCCCCGCCCTCCCCTCACCCCCTCCCCTTCCCCCTCTCCCGTCGCCTAACCCCTTCCTCCCCTACTCCTTTTTCCCCCCTACCCCCTTTCAACCCTCCCCCCTTTTCCCCACCCCCCTTCGCGACCCCCCCAACCCTCCCCCCCCCTCTTCCCCACCCCCCCTACCCTCCCCCCCTCTTCCCCACCCCCCCTTCCCCCAGGCTGGCGGCCGCAGCCGCCAGCCCCCCCCCCTCTCAACCCCTCCCACCCCCTTGCCCCCCTCTCAACCCTCCCCCCCCTCCTTCGCGACCCCCCCGAGCCCTCCCCCCCTTTCCCCCCGGGTTGGCGGCCGCGGCCGCCAGCCCCCTCCCCTCCTCTCAACCCCTCCCACCCACTTGCCCCCCTCTCAACCCTCCCCCCCCCTCCTTCGCGACCCCCCCGAGCCCTCCCCCCTTTCCCACCCCCCCTTCCCCCGGGCTGGCGGCCGCGGCCACCAGCCCCCTCCCCTCCTCTCAACCCCTCCCACCCCCTTCACCCCTCCCACCCCCTCCCCGGGCTAGCGGCCGTGGCCACCAGCCCCCTCCCCCTCTCAGCCCTCCCCCCCCCTCTTCCCCACCCCCCCTTCGCGACCCCCCAGCCCCCCACCAGCCCTCCCCCCCCTCTTCCCACACCCCCCTTCCACCGGGCTCGCGGCTGCAGCTGCCAGCCCCCCCTCCTCTCAACCCCTCCCACCCCCTTCCCTCCCTCTCAGCCCTCCCCCCCCCTTCGAGACCCCCCCCAGCCCACCCCCCCTCTTCCCCACCCCCCCTTCCCTCGGGCTGGTAGCCGCGGCCGCCAGCCCCCCCCTCCTCTCAACCCCTCCCACCCCCTTCCCCCCCTCTCAGCCCTCCCCCCCCCCTTCGCGACCCCCCCAGCCCTCCCCCCCTTTCCCACCCCCCCTTCCCCCGGGCTGGCGGCCGCGGCTGCCAGCCCCCCCCTCCCAACCCTCCCCCCCCCCTTCCCCACCCCCCCTTCGCGACCCCCCAGCCCTCCCCCCCTCTTCCCCACACCCTCCTTCCCTCGGGCTGGCGGCCGCGGCCGCCAGCCCCCCCCCCTCCTCTCAACCCCTCCCACCCCCTTCCCCCCCTCTCAGCCCTCCCCCCGCTTTCCTCCCCCCCCCCCTTCTCAACCCCTCCCACCCCCTTCCCTCCCACCCAACCCCCGAGCTAGTGGCCGCGGCTGCTAGCCCCCCCCTCCTCTCAACCCCTCCCACCCCCTTCCCCCCCTCTTAGCCCTCCGCCCCCCCCTTTGCGAACCCCCCAGCCCTCCCCCCGCTTTCCCACCCCCCCTTCCCCCGGGCTGGCAGCCGTGGCCGCCAGCCCCCCCCTCTCAACCCCTACCACCCCCCCCCACCCACCCCCCTCCCTGCCCCTGAGCTGACGGCCGCGGCCGCCAATCCCCCCCCTCTCAGCCCCTCCCACCCCCTTCACCCCTCCCACCCAACCCCCTCCCCGCCACCGAGCCCCCCCCCCTCTCAGCCCCTCCTACCCCCTTCCCCCCCATCCACCCCCCTCCCTGCCCCCGAGCTGGCGGCCGGCCGCCCCTCCCACCCCCTTCACCCCTCCCACCCAACCCCCTCCCCGCCCCCGAGCTGGCGGCCGTGACCGCCAGCCGCCCCCCCTCTCAGCCCTCGATCCCCTTCCCCCCCACCCACCCCTCTCCCCGCCCCGCTAGTGCCGCCAGCCCCCTTCCTCCCCTCCAGGCCACCAGCCCCCCCTTCAGCCCCCCCTCCCCCCTTCCTCCTTCCATGGGAGACACAGTCCCTCCCTTCCCCCCCCCTCCCTCCTCCTTTCCTTCCTCTACTCAACCCCACCCTCTGCCTCCCTTCCTCCTCGCTTCCCTCCAGTTCCTCCATCCTCTTCTTCTTCTCCCCTGAACCTTTCTCTCTCTAGTTCCTCTCTCTTCAAATTTTAAAAAAGAAACTAGAAAAATTAATCAAAAAAATTTGCAAGTACCTGGAAAAATTTTGTAAGTTTGCTCTTTCTTGCTTTCTTGCTCTTCCTTCCTTGCTCTCTTGATCGTCCTTGCTTTCTTGCTTCAGTGAATGAAATGAGGGGAGAATGAATGAAGAAGGAAGACTATAGATAAGAAAAATTAGGTTTTCCTCCTCCTCTCCTATTGGCTTTCCATTCCTCCCCTCTCTCCTATTGGCTTTTCATTTATCCCCTCTCCCATTGGCTCCCATTACTCCCCCTCTCCTATTGGACCCCCATCCCTCATCCATTAGCCCTCCCCCCATCCATCCATTTCTCCTTCCTCCCCATTGCCACCACTCCCATCCCACATTTCCACCACGTCCCATACTCCTCCCATTTCCAAAAATCCCATATTTCCCCATCTCACCCTCCTCTTTTTCATCCCCTATTAACTCCCTCACTCATTTCACTCCCTTATTATCCTACTCCCCTATTACCTTCCCCTCTCCCATTCCATTCTTCCCTCCCCACTCTCACTTCCACTTCCCATTACTCACTTGCCATTTGAAAACTATTAATATATTATTATACTATTTTTTATACTTATTATCATACACCCTTATTACTTCCCTCTCCTATTCCACTCCTCCCTCCTCATTCCCACTTCCACTTCCCATTACTCACTTGCTATACACATTTGCAGACTATTAATATATTATTATATGATTTTTTATACTATTTGCAAACTTACATATGGGCAAAATCACAGGTGTCAAAGCGATCCTATTGTGGTCATACAACAACTGTGCTTTTATTCAAGGGCATATTTATCCTCATCAACAAGCTTATTTACTCAAGGTATGAAGTGCATAATTTGTGCACTAGGTGTTTACTTTGTGTCAAAATTGTTTGCCACACACACACACATATACACATATCGAGAATTTTCTAATATTATCGCATCTACATTTCTCCAATGGGCACAAAACTTTGTACACGCCTCAACCTAGGTCTTATTGACTTGCATACAAAGTGGTGCACCCATCTCATAAGTACTTGTTCGGATAACACACCTCCAAACGTAATTTATGACGATTGTGCATAACACTAGCAACAAAATGGTGTATCATGTGAGATCGACTATGCAAAGCATATCCAATGGACACAAGACTTTACACGTTCCTCAAACTAGGCAGTATTGACTTGTGTGCAAAGTGGCATCCCCATCCGATAAGTACTTGTTTGAAAAATACACCTACGATCGTGTTTTTTGACGATTGTGCATAACACTAAGGCAACAACGGTGTTTTATGCTTGATCGACAATGCAAAGGGCACAAAACTTTGCACACACCTTCAACTAGGTAATATCTACTTACATGCAAAGTGGCACGCCCATCCCATAAGTACTTGATCGGATAACATACCTAGCAGCGTGTTTTTTGACGGATGTGCATGACACTAGAGCAAAAATAGTATTTAATGCTCGATTGACCATGCAAAGGATATCCGATGGGCAGTACACCTCAACCTAGGTGGTATTGAAATGTTCTCAATGAGGCACACCCATCCGATAAGTACTTGGTCAGATAACACACCTAATGGCGTGTTTTTTTGCGGATGTGCATATCATTAGGAAAAAAATGGTGTATAATGCGTGATCGACCATGTAAATCATATCCGATGGTGACAATACTTTGCACGCACCTCAACATAGTTGAAACGGACTTGCGTGCAAAGTGGAGCCCCCATCTGATAAGTACTTATTTGAATAACACACCTATGGCCGTGTTTTTATATGGTTGTGCATGACACTAAGGTTGAAACGGTGTGTTATGCTTGATCGACAATGCAAAGCATATCCAATGGGCACGATACTTTGCACACACCTTCAACTAGGTGAAATTGACTTACATGCAAAGTGGCATTCCCATCGCATAAGTGCTTGATCGGATAACACACCTAGTAGCGTGTTTTTTTACGGATGTGCATGGCACTAAGGCAAAAATGGTATTTAATGCTCGATCGACCATGCAAAGCATATCCGATGGGCATAATACTTTCCCTATACCTCAACATAGGTGGTATTAAAATATTGTCAAAGAGGCACACCCATCCGATAAGCATAAATTTGGTCAGATAACATACCTAAGGGCGTGTTTTTTTGCGGATGTGCATACCACTAGGGGAAAAACGGTGTATAATGCGTGATCGACCATGAAAATCATATCCGATGGTCACAATACTTTGCACACACCTCAACCTAGTTGAAACAGACTTGCGTGCAAACTGGAGCCCCCATCCGATAAGTACTAGTTTGAATAACACACCTAGGACGTGTTTTTTCATGGTTGTGCACGACACCAAGGCAAAAACGGTGTTTTATGCTTGATCGACAATGCAAAGCATATCCGATGGGCACAATACTTTGCACACACCTTCAACTAGGTGGAATCAACTTACATGCAAAGTGGCACGCCCATCCTATAAGTGCTTGACGGATAACATACCTAGCCGCGTGTTTTATGAGGGATGTGCATGACACTAGAGCAAAAATCGTATTTAATGCTCGATCGACCATGCAAAGGATATCCGATGGGCACAAAACTCTTCGTACGCCTCAACCTAGGTGGTATTGAAATGTTCTCAATGACGCACACCCATCCGATAAGTACTTGGTCAGATAACACACCTAATGGCGTGTTTTTTTGCGGATGTGCATATCATTAGGGAAAAAATGGTGTATAATGCGTGATCGACCATGCAAATCATACCCGATGGTGACAATACTTCGCACGCACCTCAACGTAGTTAAAACGGACTTGCGTGCAAAGTGGAGCCCCTATCGAATAAGTAATTATTTGAATAACACACCTATGGCCA
Organism: Dipteris shenzhenensis; assembly: GCF_047967505.1. Classification (NCBI taxonomy): domain Eukaryota; kingdom Viridiplantae; phylum Streptophyta; class Polypodiopsida; order Gleicheniales; family Dipteridaceae; genus Dipteris; species Dipteris shenzhenensis. Next base: position 32,400,163 of record NC_141625.1, on the reverse strand, counting down.
TGTTTTTATATGGTTGTGCATGACACTAAGGCAAAAACGGTGTGTTATGCTTGATCGACAATGCAAAGCATATCCGATGGGCACAATACTTTTCACACACGTGCAACTAGGTAGATTTGAATTACATGCAAAGTGGCACGCCCATCGCATAAGTGCTTGATCGGATAACACACCTAGCAGCGTGTTTTTTTACGGATGTGCATGGCACTAAGGCAAAAATGGTATTTAATGCTCGATCGACCATGCAAAGCATATCCGATGGGCACGATACTTTGCACACACCTTCAACTAGGTGGAATAGACTTACATGCAAAGTGGCACGCCCATCCCATAAGTGCTTGATCGGATAACATACCTAGCAGCGTGTTTTTTGACGGATGTGCATGACACTAGAGCAAAAATAGTATTTAATGCTCGATCGACCATGCACGGCATAGCCTATGGGCACAATACTTTTCACACACCTTCAACTAGGTGGAATTGACTTACATGCAAAGTGGCACGCCCATCGCATAAGTGCTTGATCAGATAACACACGTAGCAGTGTGCTTTTTTACGGATGTGCATGGCACTAAGGCAAAAATGGCATTTAACGCTCGATCGACCATGCATAGCATATCCGATGGGCACGATACTTTGCACAAACCTTCAAATAGGTGGAATTTACTAACATGCAAAGTGGCATTCCCATCGCATAAGTGCTTGATCGGATAACACACCTGGCAGTGTGTTTTTTTACGGATGTGCATGGCACTAAGGCAAAAATGGTATTTAATGCTCGATCGACCATGCAAAGCATATCCGATGGGCATAATACTTTTCCTATACCTCAACGTAGGTGGTATTAAAATGTTGTCTAAGAGGCATACCCATCCGATAAGTACTTGGTCAGATAACATACCTAAGGGCGTGTTTTTTTGCGGATGTGCATACCACTAGGGAAAAAACGGTGTATAATGTGTGATCGACCATGCAAATGATATGCGATGGTGACAATACTTTGCACGCACCTCAGCCTAGTTGAAACGGACTTGCGTGCAAACTGGAGCCCCCATCCGATAAGTACTAGTTTGAATAACACACCTAGGACCGTGTTTTTTCATGGTTGTGCATGATACCAAGGCAAAAACGATGTTTTATGCTTGATCGACAATGCAAAGCATATCCGATGGGCACAATAATTTGCACACACCTTCAACTAGGTGTAATCACCTTACATGCAAAGTGGCACGCCCATCCCATAAGTGCTTGATCGGATAACATACCTAGCAGCGTGTTTTTTGACGGATGTGCATGACACTAGAGCAAAAAATAATATTTAATGCTCGATCGACCATGCAAAGCATATCCGATGGGCACAAAACTTTTCGTATGCCTCAACCTAGGTGGTTTTGAAATGTTCGCAATGAGGCACACCCATCCGATAAGTACTTAGTCAGATAACACACCTAATGGCGTGTTTTTTTGCGGATGTGCATATCATTAGGGAAAAAATGGTATATAATGCCTGATCGACCATGCAAATCATATCCGATGGTGACAATACTTTGCACGCACCTCAACGTAGTTAAAACGGACTTGCGTGCAAAGTGGAGCCCCTATCGAATAAGTAATTATTTGAATAACACACCTATGGCCATGTTTTTATATGGTTGTGCATGACACTAAGGCAAAAACGGTGTGTTATGCTTGATCGACAATGCAAAGCATATCCGATGGGAACAATACTTTGCACACACCTTCAACTAGGTGGAATTGACTTACATGCAAAGTGGCACGCCCATCGCATAAGTGCTTGATCAGATAACACACCTAGCAGCTATTTAATGCTCGATCGACCATGCATAGCATATCCGATGGGCACGATACTTTGCACACACCTTAAACTAGGTGGAATTGACTTACATGCAAAGTGGCATTCCCATCGCATAAGTGCTTGATCGGATAACACACCTAGTAGCGTGTTTTTTTACGGATGTGCATGGCACTAAGGCAAAAATGGTATTTAATGCTCGATCGACCATGCAAAGCATATTCGATGGGCATAATGCTTTTCCTATACCTCAACCTAGGTGGTATTAAAATGTTGTCAAAGAGGCACACCCATCCGATAAGTACTTGGTTAGATAACATACCTAAGGGCGTGTTTTTTTGCGGATGTGCATACCACTAGGGAAAAAACAGTGTATAATGCGTGATCGACCATGCAAATCATATCCAATGGTGACAATACTTTCCACACACCTCAATCTAGTTGAAACGGACTTGTGTACAAACTGGAGCCCCCATTTGATAAGTACTAGTTTGAATAACACACCTAGGACCGTGTTTTTTCATGGTTGTGCATGACACCAAGGCAAAAACGGTGTTTTATGCTTGATCGATAATGCAAAGCATATCCGATGGGCACAATACTTTGCACACACCTTCAACTAGGTGGAATCTACTTACATGCAAAGTGGCACGCCCATCCCATAAGTGCTTGATCGGATAACATACCTAGCAGCGTGTTTTTTGACGGATGTGCATGACACTAGAGCAAAAATAGTATTTAATGCTCGATCGACCATGCAACGCATATCCGATGGGCACAAAACTTTTCGTACGCCTCAACCTAGGTGGTATTGAAATGTTCGCAATGAGGCACACCCATCCGATAAGTACTTGGTCAGATAACACACCTAATGGTGTGTTTTTTTGCGGATGTGCATATCATTAGGGAAAAAATGGTGTATAATGCGTGATCGACCATGCAAATCATATCCGATGGTGACAATACTTTGCACGCACTTCAACCTAGTTAAAACGGACTTGTTTGCAAAGTGGATCCCCCATCTGATAAGTGCTTATTTTAATAACACACCTATGGCCGTGTTTTTATATGGTTGTGCATGACACTAAGGCAAAAACGATGTGTTATGCTTGATCGACAATGCAAAGCATATCCGATGGGCACAATACTTTACACACAGCTTCAACCAGGTGGAATTGACTTACATGAAAAGTGGCACGCCCATCGCATAAGTGCTTGATCGGATAACACACCTAGCAGCGTGTTTTTTTACGGATGTGCATGGCACTAAGGCAAAAATGGTATTTAATGCTCCATCAACCATGCGAATCATATCCGATGGGCACGATACTTTGCACACACCTTCAACTAGGTGGAATAGACTTACATGCAAAGTGGCACGCCCATCCCATAAGTGCTTTCAAGATCGGATAACATACCTAGCAGCGTGTTTTTTGACAGATGTGCATGACAGTAGAGCAAAAATAGTATTTAATGCTTAATTGACCATGGAAATGATATCCGATGGGCACAAAACTTTTCGTACACCTCAACCTAGGTGGTTTTGAAATGTTCTCAATGAGGCACACCCATCCGATAAGTACTTGGTCAGATAACACACCTAATGGCGTGTTTTTTTGTGGATGTGCATATCATTAGGGAAAAAATGCGTGCAAAGTGGAGCCCCCATCTGATAAGTACTTATTTGAATAACACACCTATGGCTGTGTTTTTATATGGTTGTGCATGACACTAAGGCAAAAACGGTGTGTTATGCTTGATCGACAATGCAAAGCATATCCGATGGGCACAATACATTGCACACACCTTCAACTAGGTGGAATTGACTTACATGCAAAGTGGCACGCCCATCGCATAAGTGCTTGATCAAATAACACACCTAGCAGCGTGTTTTTTTACGGATGTGCATGGCACTAAGGCAAAAATGGTATTTAATGCTCGATCGACCATGCAAAGCACATTTAACGGGCACGATACTTTGCACACACCTTCAACCAGGTGGAATTGACTTACATGCAAAGTGGCATGCCCATCGCATAAGTGCTTGATCGGAAAACACACCTAGCAGCGTGTTTTTTAACGGATGTGCATGGCACTAAGGCAAAAATGGTATTTAATGCTCGATCAACCATGCAAAGCATATCCGATGGGCACGATAATTTGCACACACCTTCAACTAGGTGGAATAGACTTACATGCAAAGTGGCACGCCCATCCCATAAGTGCTTGATCGGATAACATACCTAGCAGAGTGTTTTTTGACGGATGTGCATGACACTAGAGCAAAAATAGTATTTAATGCTCGATCGACCATGCAAAGAATATCCGATGGGCACAAAACTTTTCGTACGCCTCAACCTAGGTGGTATTAAAATTTTCTCAATGAGGCACACCCATCCGATAAGTTCTTGGTCAGATAACACACCTAATGGCGTGTTTTTTTGTGGATGTGCATATCATTAGGGAAAAATGGTGTATAATGCGTGATCGACCATGCAAATCATATCCGATGGTGACAATAATTTGCACGCGCCTCAACGTAGTTAAAAAGGACTTGCGTACAAAGTGGAGCCCCCATCTGATAAGTACTTATTTGAATAACACACCTATGGCCGTGTTTTTATATGGTTGTGCATGACACTAAGGCAAAAACAGTGTGTTATGCTTGATCGACAATGCAAAGCATATCCGATGGGCAAAATACTTTGCACACACCTTCAACCAGGTGGAATTGACTTACATGCAAAGTGGCACGCCCATCGCATAAGTGCTTGATCGGATAACACACCTAGCAGCGTGTTTTTTTACGGATGTGCATGGCACTAAGGCAAAAATGGTATTTAATGCTCGATCGACCATGCAAAGCATATCCGATGGGCACGATACTTTGCACACACCTTCAACTAGGTGGAATAGACTTACATGAAAAGTGGCACGCCCATCCCATAAGTGCTTGATCGGATAACATACCTAGCAGCGTGTTTTTTGACGGATGTGCATGACACTAGAGCAAAAATAGTATTTAATGCTCGATCGACCATGCAAAGGATATGCGATGGGCACAAAACTTTTCGTACGCCTCAACCTAGGAGGTATTGAAATGTTCGCAATGAGGCACACCCATACGATAAGTACTTGGTCAGATAACACACCTAATGGCGTGTTTTTTTGCGGATGTGCATATCATTAGGGAAAAAATGGTGTATAATGCGTGATCGACCATGCAAATCATATCCGATGGTGACAATACTTTGCATGCACCTCAACGTAGTTAAAAAGGACTTGCGTGCAAAGTGGAGCCTCCATCTGATAAGTACTTATTTGAATAACACACCTATGGCCGTGTTTTTATGTGGTTGTGCATGACACTAAGGCAAAAACGGTGTGTTATGCTTGATCGACAATGCAAAGCATATCCGATGGGCACAATACTTTGCACACACCTTCAACCAGGTGGAATTGACTTACATGCAAAGTGGCACGCCCATCGCATAAGTGCTTGATCGGATAACACACCTAGCAGCGTGTTTTTTTACGGATGTGCATGGCACTAAGGCAAAAATGGAATTTAATGCTCGATCGACCATGCAAAGCATATACGATGGGCACGATACTTTGCACACACCTTCAACTAGTTGGAATAGACTTACATGCAAAGTGTCACGCCCATCCCATAAGTGCTTAATCGGATAACATACCTAGCAGCGTGTTTTTTGACGGATGTGCATGACACGAGCAAAAATAGTATTTAATGCTCGATTGACCATGCAAATGATATCCGATGGGCACAAAACTTTTCGTACGCCTCAAAATAGGTGGTATTTAAATTTTCTCAATGAGGCACACCCATCTGATAAGTACTTGGTCAGATAACAAACCTAATGGCGTGTTTTTTTGCGGATGTGCATATCATTAGGGAAAAAATGGTGTATAATGCGTGATCGACCATGCAAATCATATCTGATGGTTACAATACTTTGCACGCACCTCAATGTAGTTGAAAGGGACTTGCGTGCAAAGTGGACCCCCATCTGATAAGTATTTATTTGAATAACACACCTATGGCTGTGTTTTTATATGGTTGTGCATGACACTAAGGCAAAAACGGTGTGTTATGCTTGATCGACAATGCAAAGCATATCCGATGGGCACAATACTTTTCACACACGTGCAACTAGGTAGATTTGAATTACATGCAAAGTGGCACGCCCATCGCATAAGTGCTTGATCGGATAACACACCTAGCAGCGTGTTTTTTTTAGGGATGTGCATGGCACTAAGGCAAAAATGGTATTTAATGCTCGATCGACCATACAAAGCATATCCGATGGGCACGATACTTTGCACACACCTTCAACCAGGTGGAATTGACTTACATGCAAAGTGACACGCCCATTGCATAAGTGCTTGATCGGATAACACACCTAGCAGCGTGTTTTTTTACGGATGTGCATGGCACTAAGGCAAAAATGGTATTTAATGCTCGATCGACCATGCAAAGCATATCTGATGGGCACAATACTTTGCACACACCTTCAACTAGGTGGAATAGACTTACATGCAAAGCGGCATGCCCATCCCATAAGTGCTTGATCGGTTAACATACCTAGCAGCGTGTTTTTTGACGGATGTGCATGACACTAGAGCAAAAATAGTATTTAATGCTCGATCGACCATGCAAAGGATGTGCGATGGGCACAACGCTTTTTGTACGCCTCAACCTAGGTGGTATTGAAATGTTCTCAATGAGGCACACCCATCCGATAAGTACTTGGTCAGATAACACACCTAATGGCGTGTTTTTTGCGGATGTGCATATCATTAGGGAAAAAATGGTATATAATGCGTGATCGACCATGCAAATCATATCCGATGGTGACAATACTTTGCACGCACCTCAACGTAGTTGAAACGGACTTGCGTGCAAAGTGGAGCCCCCATCTGTTAATTGAATAACACACCTATGGCTGTGGTTTTATATGGTTGTGCATGACACTAAGGCAAAAACGGTGTGTTATGCTTGATCGACAATGCAAAGCATATCCGATGGGCACAATACTTTTCACACACCTTCAACTAGGTGGAATTGACTTACATGCAAAGTGGCACGCCCATCTCATAAGTGCTTGATCAGATAACACACCTAGCAGCGTGTCTTTTTACGGATGTGCATGGCACTAAGGCAAAAATGGTATTTAATGCTCGATCGACCATGCAAAGCATATCCGATGGGCACGATACTTTGTACACACCTTAAAATATTTGGAATTGACTTACATGCAAAGTGGCACGCCCATCCCATAAGTGCTTGATCGGATAACATACCTAGCAGCGTGTTTTTTGACGGATGTGCATGACACTAGAGCAAAAATAGTATTTAATGCTCGATCGACCATGCACGGCATAGCCTATGGGCACAATACTTTTCATACACCTTCAACTAGGTGGAATTGACTTACATGCAAAGTGGCACGCCCATCGCATAAGTGCTTGATCAGATAACACACGTAGCAGTGTGTTTTTTTACGGATGTGCATGGCACTAAGGCAAAAATGGCATTTAACGCTCGATCGACCATGCATAGCATATCCGATGGGCACGATACTTTGCACAAACCTTCAAATAGGTGGAATTGACTTACATGCAAAGTGGCATTCCCATCGCATAAGTGCTTGATCGGATAACACACCTGGCAGCGTGTTTTTTTACGGATGTGCATGGCACTAAGGCAAAAATGGTATTTAATGCTCGATCGACCATGCAAAGCATATCCGATGGGCATAATACTTTTCCTATACCTCAAGGTAGGTGGTATTAAAATGTTGTCTAAGAGGCATACCCATCCGATAAGTACTTGGTCAGATAACATACCTAAGGGCGTGTTTTTTTGCGGATGTGCATACCACTAGGGAAAAAACGGTGTATAATGTGTGATCGACCATGCAAATGATATGCGATGGTGACAATACTTTGCACGCACCTCAACCTAGTTGAAACGGACTTGCGTGCAAACTGGAGCCCCCATCCGATAAGTACTAGTTTGAATAACACACCTAGGACCGTGTTTTTTCATGGTTGTGCATGATACCAAGGCAAAAACGATGTTTTATGCTTGATCGACAATGCAAAGCATATCCGATGGGCACAATAATTTGCACACACCTTCAACTAGGTGTAATCAACTTACATGCAAAGTGGCACGCCCATCCCATAAGTGCTTGATCGGATAACATACCTAGCAGCGTGTTTTTTGACGGATGTGCATGACACTAGAGCAAAAAATAATATTTAATGCTCGATCGACCATGCAAAGCATATCCGATGGGCACAAAACTTTTCGTATGCCTCAACCTAGGTGGTTTTGAAATGTTCGCAATGAGGCACACCCATCCGATAAGTACTTAGTCAGATAACACACCTAATGGCGTGTTTTTTTGCGGATGTGCATATCATTAGGGAAAAAATGGTATATAATGCGTGATCGACCATGCAAATCATACCCGATGGTGACAATACTTCGCACGCACCTCAACGTAGTTAAAACGGACTTGCGTGCAAAGTGGAGCCCCTATCGAATAAGTAATTATTTGAATAACACACCTATGGCCATGTTTTTATATGGTTGTGCATGACACTAAGGCAAAAACGGTGTGTTATGCTTGATCGACAATGCAAAGCATATCCGATGGGCACAATACTTTGCACACACCTTCAACTAGGTGGAATTGACTTACATGCAAAGTGGCACGCCCATCGCATAAGTGGTTGATCAGATAACACACCTAGCAGCGTGTTTTCTTACGGATGTGCATGGCACTAAGGCAAAAATGGTATTTAATGCTCGATGGACCATGCAAAGCATATCCGATGGGCACGATACTTTGCACACACCTTCAACTAGGTGGAATAGACTTACATGCAAAGTGGCACGCCCATCCCATAAGTGCTTGATCGGATAACGTACCTAGCAGCGTGTTTTTTGACGGATGTGCATGACACGAGCAAAAATAGTATTTAATGCTCGATCGACCATGCAAAGCATATTCGATGGGCACAATACTTTGCACACACCTTCAACTAGGTGGAATTGACTTACATGCAAAAAGAAACGCCCATCGCATAAGTGCTTGATCAGATAACACACGTAGCAGTGTGTTTTTTTACACATGTGCATGGCACTAAGGCAAAAATGGTATTTAATGCTCGATCGACCATGCATAGCATATCCGATGGGCACGATACTTTGCACACACCTTAAAATAGGTGGAATTGACTTACATGCAAAGTGGCATTCCCATCGCATAAGTGCTTGATCGGATAACACACCTAGCAGCGTGTTTTTTTACGGATGTGCATGGCACTAAGGCAAAAATGGTATTTAATGCTCGATCGACCATGCAAAGCATATCCGATGGGCATAATGCTTTTCCTATACCTCAACCTAGGTGGTATTAAAATGTTGTCAAAGAGGCACACCCATCCGATAAGTACTTGGTTAGATAACATATCTAAGGGCGTGTTTTTTTGCGGATGTGCATACCACTAGGGAAAAAACGGTGTATAATGCGTGATCGACCATGCAAATCATATCCAATGGTGACAATACTTTCCACACACCTCAATCTAGTTGAAACAGACTTGTGTACAAACTGGAGCCCCCATTTGATAAGTACTAGTTTGAATAACACACCTAGGACCGTGTTTTTTCATGGTTGTGCATGACACCAAGGCAAAAACGGTGTTTTATGCTTGATCGACAATGCAAAGCATATCCGATGGGCACAATACTTTGCACACACCTTCAACTAGGTGGAATCTACTTACATGCAAAGTGGCACGCCCATCCCATAAGTGCTTGATCGGATAACATACCTAGTAGCGTGTTTTTTGACGGATGTGCATGACACTAGAGCAAAAATAGTATTTAATGCTCGATCGACCATGCAACGCATATCCGATGGGCACAAAACTTTTCGTACGCCTCAACCTAGGTGGTATTGAAATGTTTGCAATGAGGCATACCCATCCGATAAGTGCTTGGTCAGATAACACACCTAATGGTGTGTTTTTTTGCGGATGTGCATATCATTAGGGAAAAAATGGTGTATAATGCGTGATCGACCATGCAAATCATATCCGATGGTGACAATACTTTGCACGCACTTCAACCTAGTTAAAACGGACTTGTTTGCAAAGTGGATCCCCCATCTGATAAGTGCTTATTTTAATAACACACCTATGGCCGTGTTTTTATATGGTTGTGCATGACACTAAGGCAAAAACGATGTGTTATGCTTGATCGACAATGCAAAGCATATCCGATGGGCACAATACTTTACACACAGCTTCAACCAGGTGGAATTGAGTTACATTAAAAGTGGCACGCCCATCGCATAAGTGCTTGATCGGATAACACACCTAGCAGCGTGTTTTTTTACGGATGTGCATGGCACTAAGGCAAAAATGGTATTTAATGCTCCATCAACCATGCGAATCATATCCGATGGGCACGATACTTTGCACACACCTTCAACTAGGTGGAATAGACTTACATGCAAAGTGGCACGCCCATCCCATAAGTGCTTTCAAGATCGGATAACATACCTAGCAGCGTGTTTTTTGACAGATGTGCATGACAGTAGAGCAAAAATAGTATTTAATGCTTAATTGACCATGGAAATGATATCCGATGGGCACAAAACTTTTCGTACACCTCAACCTAGGTGGTTTTGAAATGTTCTCAGTGAGGCACACCCATCCGATAAGTACTTGGTCAGATAACACACCTAATGGCGTGTTTTTTTGCGGATGTGCATATCATTAGGGAAAAAATGCGTGCAAAGTGGAGCCCCCATCTGATAAGTACTTATTTGAATAACACACCTATGGCTGTGTTTTTATATGGTTGTGCATGACACTAAGGCAAAAACGGTGTGTTATGCTTGATCGACAATGCAAAGCATATCCGATGGGCACAATACATTGCACACGCCTTCAACTAGGTGGAATTGACTTACATGCAAAGTGGCATGCCCATCGCATAAGTGCTTGATCAAATAACACACCTAGCAGCGTGTTTTTTTACGGATGTGCATGGCACTAAGGCAAAAATGGTATTTAATGCTCTATCGACCATGCAAAGCACATTTAACGGGCACGATACTTTGCACACACCTTCAACCAGGTGGAATTGACTTACATGCAAAGTGGCATGCCCATCGCATAAGTGCTTGATCGGAAAACACACCTAGCAGCGTGTTTTTTAACGGATGTGCATGGCACTAAGGCAAAAATGGTATTTAATGCTCGATCGACCATGCAAAGCATATCCGATGGGCACGATAATTTGCACACACCTTCAACTAGGTGGAATAGACTTACATGCAAAGTGGCACGCCCATCCCATAAGTGCTTGATCGGATAACATACCTAGCAGAGTGTTTTTTGACGGATGTGCATGACACTAGAGCAAAAATAGTATTTAATGCTCGATCGACCATGCAAAGGATATCCGATGGGCACAAAACTTTTCGTACGCCTCAACCTAGGTGGTATTAAAATTTTCTCAATGAGGCACACCCATCCGATAAGTTCTTGGTCAGATAACACACCTAATGGCGTGTTTTTTTGTGGATGTGCATATCATTAGGGAAAAATGGTGTATAATGCGTGATCGACCATGCAAATCATATCCGATGGTGACAATAATTTGCACGCACCTCAACGTAGTTAAAAAGGACTTGCGTACAAAGTGGAGCCCCCATCTGATAAGTACTTATTTGAATAACACACCTATGGCCGTGTTTTTATATGGTTGTGCATGACACTAAGGCAAAAACAGTGTGTTATGCTTGATCGACAATGCAAAGCATATCCGATGGGCAAAATACTTTGCACACACCTTCAACCAGGTGGAATTGACTTACATGCAAAGTGGCACGCCCATCGCATAAGTGCTTGATCGGATAACACACCTAGCAGCGTGTTTTTTTACGGATGTGCATGGCACTAAGGCAAAAATGGTATTTAGTAATCGATCGACCATGCAAAGCATATCCGATGGGCACGATACTTTGCACACACCTTCAACTAGGTGGAATAGACTTACATGCAAAGTGGCACGCCCATCCCATAAGTGCTTGATCGGATAACATACTTAGCAGCGTGTTTTTTGACGGATGTGCATGACACTAGAGCAAAAATAGTATTTAATGCTCGATCGACCATGCAAAGGATATGCGATGGGCACAAAACTTTTCGTACGCCTCAACCTAGGAGGTATTGAAATGTTCGCAATGAGGCACACCCATACGATAAGTACTTGGTCAGATAACACACCTAATGGCGTGTTTTTTTGCGGATGTGCATATCATTAGGGAAAAAATGGTGTATAATGCGTGATCGACCATGCAAATCATATCCGCTGGTGACAATACTTTGCATGCACCTCAACGTAGTTAAAAAGGACTTGCGTGCAAAGTGGAGCCTCCATCTGATAAGTACTTATTTGAATAACACACCTATGGCCGTGCTTTTATGTGGTTGTGCATGACACTAAGGCAAAAACGGTGTGTTATGCTTGATCGACAATGCAAAGCATATCCGATGGGCACAATACTTTGCACACACCTTCAACCAGGTGGAATTGACTTACATGCAAAGTGGCACGCCCATTGCATAAGTGCTTGATCGGATAACACACCTAGCAGCGTGTTTTTTTACGGATGTGCATGGCACTAAGGCAAAAATGGTATTTAATGCTCGATCGACCATGCAAAGCATATCCGATGGGCACGATACTTTGCACACACCTTCAACTAGTTGGAATAGACTTACATGCAAAGTGTCACGCCCATCCCATAAGTGCTTGATCGGATAACATACCTAGCAGCGTGTTTTTTGACGGATGTGCATGACACGAGCAAAAATAGTATTTAATGCTCGATCGACCATGCAAATGATATCCGATGGGCACAAAACTTTTCGTACGCCTCAAACTAGGTGGTATTTAAATGTTCTCAATGAGGCACACCCATCCGATAAGTACTTGGTCAGATAACAAACCTAATGGCGTGTTTTTTTGCGGATGTGCATATCATTAGGGAAAAAATGGTGTATAATGCGTGATCGACCATGCAAATCATATCTGATGGTTACAATACTTTGCACGCACCTCAATGTAGTTGAAAGGGACTTGCGTGCAAAGTGGAGCCCCCATCTGATAAGTATTTATTTGAATAACACACCTATGGCTGTGTTTTTATATGGTTGTGCATGACACTAAGGCAAAAACGGTGTGTTATGCTTGATCGACAATGCAAAGCATATCCGATGGGCACAATACTTTTCACACACGTGCAACTAGGTAGATTTGAATTACATGCAAAGTGGCACGCCCATCGCATAAGTGCTTGATCGGATAACACACCTAGCAGCGTATTTTTTTTAGGGATGTGCATGGCACTAAGGCAAAAATGGTATTTAATGCTCGATCGACCATACAAAGCATATCCGATGGGCACGATACTTTGCACACACCTTCAACCAGGTGGAATTGACTTACATGCAAAGTGACACGCCCATCGCATAAGTGCTTGATCGGATAACACACCTAGCAACGTGTTTTTTTACGGATGTGCATGGCACTAAGGCAAAAATGGTATTTAATGCTCGATCGACCATGCAAAGCATATCTGATGGGCACAATACTTTGCACACACCTTCAACTAGGTGGAATAGACTTACATGCAAAGTGGCATGCCCATCCCATACGTGCTTGATCGGATAACATACCTAGCAGCGTGTTTTTTGACGGATGTGCATGACACTAGAGCAAAAATAGTATTTAATGCTCGATCGACCATGCAAAGGATATGCGATGGGCACAACACTTTTTGTACGCCTCAACCTAGGTGGTATTGAAATGTTCTCAATGAGGCACACCCATCCGATAAGTACTTGGTCAGATAACACACCTAATGGCGTGTTTTTTTGCGGATGTGCATATCATTAGGGAAAAATTGGTGTATAATGCGTGATCGACCATGCAAATCATATCCGATGGTGACAATACTTTGCACGCACCTCAACGTAGTTGAAACGGACTTGCGTGCAAAGTGGAGCCCCCATCTGATAAGTACTTAATTGAATAACACACCTATGGCTATGGTTTTATATGGTTGTGCATGACACTAAGGCAAAAACGGTGTGTTATGCTTGATCGACAATGCAAAGCATATCCGATGGGCACAATACTTTTCACACACCTTCAACTAGGTGGAATTTACTTACATGCAAAGTGGTACGCCCATCGCATAAGTGCTTGATCAGATAACACACCTAGTAGCGTGTTTTTTTACGGATGTGCATGGCACTAAGGCAAAAATGGTATTTAATGCTCGATCGACCATGCAAAGCATATCCGATGGGCACGATACTTTGTACACACCTTAAAATATTTGGAATTGACTTACATGTAAAGAGGCATTCCCATCGCATAAGTGCTTGATCGGATAACACACCTAGCAGCGTGTTTTTTTACGGATGTGCATGGCACTAAGGCAAAAATGGTATTTAATGCTCGATCGACCATGCAAAGCATATCCGATGGGCATAATACTTTTCCTATACCTCAACATAGGTGGTATTAAAATGTTGTCAAAGAGGCACACCCATCCGATAAGTACTTGGTCAGATAACATACCTAAGGGCGTGTTTTTTTGCGGATGTGCATACCACTAGGGAAAAAACGGTGTATAATGCGTGATCGACCATGCAAATAATATGCGATGGTGACAATACTTTGCACACACCTCAACCTAGTTGAAACGGACTTGCGTGCAAACTGGAGCCCCCATCCGATAAGTACTAGTTTGAATAACACACCTAGGACCGTGTTTTTTCATGGTTGTGCATGATACCAAGGCAAAAAGGATGTTTTATGCTTGATCGACAATGCAAAGCATATCCGATGGGCACAATACTTTGCACACATCTTAAACTAGGTGGAATCTACTTACATGCAAAGTGGCATGCCCATCCCATAAGTGCTTGATCGGATAACATACCTAGCAGCGTGTTTTTTGATGGATGTGCATGACACTAGAGCAAAAATAGTATTTAATGCTCGATCGACCATGCAAAGCATATCCGATGGGCACAAAACTTTTCGTACACCTCAACCTAGGTGGTATTGAAATGTTCACAATGAGGCACACCCATCCGATAAGTACTTGGTCATATAACACACCTAATGGCGTGTTTTTTTGCGGATGTGCATATCATTAGGGAAAAAATGGTGTATAATGCGTGATCGACCATGCAAATCATATCCGATGGTGACAATACTTTGCACACACCTCAACCTAGTTGAAACGGACTTGCGTGCAAATTGGAGCCCCCATCCGATAAGTACTAGTTTGAATAACACACCTGGAACCGTGTTTTTTCATGGTTGTGCATGACACTAAGGCAAAAACGGTGTTTTATGCTTAATCGATCGGATAACACACCTAGCAACGTGTTTTTTTTACGGATGTGCATGACACGAGCAAAAATAGTATTTAATGCTCGATCGACCATGCAAAGCATATCCGATGGGCACAACACTTTTTGTACACCTCAACCTAGGTGGTATTGAAATGTTATCAAAGAGGCACACCCATCCGATAAGTACTTGGTCAGATAACACACCTAAGGGCGTGTTTTTTTGCGGATGTGCATATCACTAGGGAAAAAATGGTGTATAATGCATGATCGACCATGCAAAGCATATCCGATGGTGAAAATACTTTGCACGCATCTCAACCTAGTTGAAACGAACTTGCGTGAAAAGTGGATCCCCCATCCAATAAGTACTTGTTTGATTAACACACTTAGGACCGTGTTTTTTCATGGTTGTGCATGACACTAAGACAAAAACGGTGTTTTATGCTTGATCGACAATGCAAAGCATATCCGATGGGCACAATACTTTGCACACACCCTCAACTAGGTGGAATTGACTTACATGCAAAGTGGCACACACATCCCATTAGTGCTTGATTGCACATAACATACCTAGTAGGCTCATGTTTTTTTACGGATGTGCATGACACTAGAGCAAAAATAGTATTTAATGCTCGATTGACCATGCAAAGGATAACTTGGCATGTCCATCTGATGAGTACTTGATCGAATAACTTCTGCCACCAATAAATTAAGTATTAATGAAAATTTATAATAAATGAGTAGATTATTAAAAAGAGACTAATATTTATGTAATTGTTGCTACTGCAGCTTGCTTGCGAAGGACTCTCACAAAGGAGATGGCTATAGATTTTGTTCCAGGGATGGATGTGATTTTATGTAGCAAAAGAGAAGTAGTTGCATTTGCTACAATCCATGATAGTGATCCCAATTCAGTTTGCCACTTTCGAAGACTTGGCGAAGATAAGGTGGCAGTTACTGTATCAAAGATTCTTAGCGCACATGTTGAGCTAAAGTATAAATGTGGAGATATGGAAACACTTGGAGATGTTATGCCCTACAATACATCCAACAAATCATTTATAGCATGGGACAAAGATGAGACTTATGCAACAGACATTATCAAGAATACAAAGTGCACCACCTTGGATTTTACTATAGGGGACATTTTACAAATGAGATCATTTGCAAATAAGACTGTAGCAGAAGGTGAAGTATTGGGATTTGAACAAGTGGAGCAATGGTCATTTGCACAGATGAGGATTCTAAAAGTCACTGATGATGGTATGGTTGATAACATAACATCCTTATGTGATCCCTACTATGAGGTAGGCAAGAATATGAGATGGAGCATGCAATTTTTAAACATGAGAAAGAGGCACGTTTTGCAATAAGGCATATCGCAATATTACTGGATTATCCCATGGTACATATTGGGATTTAGTCACCAAGGCAAAGGGCGGCAACAAATTTAGCATTCACGGTAATAGAGGAAGGTCCAAATCAAGAATCTCAACTGTCAGGGCAGCAGCAATTTTGCAAGACTTCATACATGAAAATGCTTTACCTCAACCCCATATATCTACCAAACTCCCTAACGGTGACGCGATCACTGAAATGCACCTTCCAATGGGCTTGACAAAGCTCGAAGTATTTGACTCTATTGCAGAAAAGCAAAGGCAAAGAGGGGATGCCATAGCTTCTTCTCATACTTTGTATACTCTTTGGAAGAAGAACTTTGGATATGTTAAAATCCCAAGGAGGCAAAAAATGTCAAAGTGCAATGTCTGTGATGATTTAAAGCGAGCGATTGAGAGTGCAACATGTCCAAATCAAAGGGAATTATACAAAAAAAACCAAAAATCTCATCATGACCTTATTCGACATTCCAGACAAAAATATGCATTTTGGAAGGAGCAAGCTATTTCGCATCCTGATGACTACATGTGCCTTATTGTAGATGGCATGGATCAGAATCCAACAACATTGCCTAGTTTTGTTGCCACTCCACCTAAATTACAAGGAAAGCACTTTTTAAAGACACATCTATGTGGAGTGTTAGTGCATGGAATTAAGTTCTTTGTAGATATATGGATTGATTCCTTACATCTACATGATAGCAATCAAGTTGTAACATCTATTATGAAGGCAATTTGCAATGAGACAATATGTCCCAATAACCTCCCTTGAGTGGCTCCAATGGTGCATTTATCAGGGTTGAAGCTGCCATTCGCATCATTGACCCTTTGGAAGGCCAACCTAACCTTCATGACGTGCTCCTTACATGCCGAGAATATACAGAAATCATCTAAAAACACCTCCAAGAAAACCCCCAAATAAGGAGCAAACACCATCTGCATAAATCTTTGAAAGGTAGCAGGAGCATTGGTGAGGCCAAATGGCATTACTTTGAATGCAAATGTCCCCCAAGGTGTGGCAAATGTGGTTTTAAGCACATCCTCCTCAGCAATTTTGATTTGATAAAACCCGGAGTAACCATCACAGAAAGTATACATATCATGACCACTTACCTTCTCAAGAATGAGGTCTTGAAAGGGAAGAGGATGATGGTCCCTGTTGGTGGCTGCATTGAGTTTCTTATAGTCGATGCAGACCCGCCACTTGTTGTTTTTCTTTGGGGTGACTACCACTGGTGAAACCCATTCAATATTGTGAACCGGAACAATTTAATAAAGGACCTTGAGAGAATGCGAGGCTCAAAGGATGTCAAGGAAGAATGCAATATGTTTTGGCCAAATGTTCATAACGATTTGCGCCCAGCTCCAGTCTTTAAAAATGAATTTGTATCATTACTCCCACGTCCATATTGTGGACCGAAGAAGAGAGAGTTTATGCCACAAGTAGATATAGAGGTCGATTGTTTTGTTGTGGTTCGGCCATTGGATGATGAATATGAGAATGTGAAGTTTTGGGTTGCAAAAGTAGTTGATGTGCAAAGAGATGACCAAGGGAGAGCTACAACATTTACAGCGGTATGGTATGAGCCAAAGGGCAGGAAGGAGAATATGGATAACAACACATTATAAACTAATTGTATAATGAAGGAGTGGGTCCCAAATGATGAAGCGGTCTCTCAAGTTTCGACGGAGACAATCATAGTGTCTTGGCATTCAAGGGCAAAGAAATCAAAGAAGCACATGGGATATGAGGTAGAAGGAAAAATAAAAATACCACAGCAAACTATTTTGCATATACACGAATTTTTAAGGATGCTCGCCATGGAGGAAGTAGAAAGAGACAACGCAAATGAAGAATGTCCATGATTAAAGCTTTTGCTCTCTCTCTTTTTCTCTTTTTTTCCCTCTTTTCTTCTTTTCTCCTCTCTTTTGAAAGGGTAATTTTGTAACAAACAATGTTGTATATCTTCGACATGTATATGCTTATGTTGCTCGGCTCGTTTGAGCGATTTCGTATCACCCTTTTCACAAAGAAAATTTTATAACAAACAACATTCTTTTGTAATTACTTAAAAAAAAACATCAGTGGGGCAAAACAAGGCTTGTTGTGGCCCTATTTAGCCCCACTAATGTTAATCGTTGCTATATAGCGACGTTTACCAGTGTCGCTATATAGTGACATTTACTAGTGTCGCTATATAGCGATGTTTCCTAATGTCACTATATAGCGATGTTTATTAGTGTCACTATATAGCAATGCTTATATAGCGATCGTACTTTTTCGACGCTAATAGCAACGTTTTTGCGCTCGTTAAAAAAATACTTTTTAGTGTAAAAAAGATAGGTATTTCGTCGAAAAAGGGCATGTGCCTTGTAGTGATTTCACAACATGGTGCAAATCTTTTGAGCCTTGTAAAGCCTCTTGGCTATTCTCAGCATCATTTGCCACAAGCCTTGTAATTTAGATCGGATTATATATTGTAATTCTACCTTCACCAACAGTTTAAATTTCACTTACCAAAGTCATTGTTTTGCAGTTGATTCAGCTAGTTATTTTCATGACACTTTGAGTACATTTCTTGCACCATGTCCAACTGGCAACTTCAATCTGGAGGTATCTGCTGAGCTAGACAACTCCAATTAAGCACATGGAAATATCGAATGGAGACCATTTAACTTGTTGTACTTCATGACAAATGTGAGTATGTTGAGTATCTACACCTAGACCATTGGATGATCCAACAAGTAGTAGCTCTACTCTACATGTTATCATAGCACAAGCAGCATGATCTCCAGCTACACCAGTAGTTTTCACACCTATAGCAAATCCTTCTAGTGCTCGAGTAGAGGTAGAATGGGATAGGAAAGATAAGTATGCATATCATCTGATCAAGAAGAAGTGCAAGATGTCATGCTAGGACAACTCAATACCATCAAGACGTTAAAAGAAGCACATGTGGGATATGTTCGTAGCTCTCTACGAGTCCAAGAACACATTCAGGATTCTCATATTGAGAAACCAAATCAACCAGAGTTTCTGCAATAGCAGAGAAACTGGTCATGCTTACGTACTCAGGATGAAAGACTACAACAATCAACTCATAGCAACATGAGAGACTATGAATCTTGTAGAAATGGTTCAAGTCATCCTGAATGGACTAGGAGAGGGATATGAGAATCTGGTCTAGAGTATTGCCATCCAATGGCAAATTCCGACACTAGAAGAACTTCAGTCAATCCTACTTGGTGAAGAACTCAAGACATAGGCCATTCATGCATGCAAAGGTCATTCTAATGATCAAGCATTGACAGCTTCAAAAAGAATCAGAGGAAGAGGCAGAGGCAGAGGTCGATCATTCTAGAGAAGTGGACATCATCAGCAACAAAGTCATAAGCAAAGTCAGCATCAGCATCAGCATCATCCTCAGCAACATTAGAATCAGCAAAGAGGAAAACATTTCGATTAAGGAATATTCCAAGGATGAGGGAATGCATCCACCAATGTGTCAAACATCCAGTGCAACTACTATCATAAGTTTGGACACTATGAAAGAGATTGCCGCAAGAAGCAGTACGACCAAGGCAGTCAATCCATTAGCAATAGAGGGAATTTTCATGGCACAGAAAATCATCCTGGTGGACATCCTAATCACAGTCATTTTGCAAATTAACATGGGAATATGTTTCTTGCAAATGAGAAAATGTAGAAGATTGATACAGTGTACCTAAACACACATTTATGTTTTTTTGAATTTGTAGATTTCAATCATTAGATTTTGCATGCAATTAGGGTTTTCATTTCTGCTTAATTTGATACTTTGTGAACCATGTCATGTTTGTATATTATTTTTTGATGTCAATTTTTGTATATTATTTTTTGATGTCAATTTTTGTATATTATTTTTTGATGTCAATGTTATATTATGTTAGGTTGAAAGTATGAAATCATGCAAGCAGTTTGGAATTTAGAAAAGGTGGATATCCATTTTCAAATAGATGCAGAGAATGAACCATTTTTAGAGGAATGAATCCTCCTTAGCAAGTGAAGTGATTTAGTGGCTCTTTAAAATCAAGGAAAAGTACATATGGATTTGTGGTTAGAAGGAAAAATATATCCAGTAGATCCACAAACTTGTTAGACTCATCAATTCCATGGATTGACTAGCTTAATAAAGTTCCTATGTAAGGGTGAGAATGGTTTGTTAGGATATTGTATAAAGTTGATTGCTCATGGAGCAAGTAGCCTTCACAACCAATATCAATCTTTGCTTAATGAAAGAGACAAAAGGATTACAAGGTTGGAGGCTTGGAATCAACATTTGGTATCATCTATGCAAGTTACAAGTGTTCAAATGTTTGCATATGATGGCATAAGAAAGAAAAATTAGGAATTACAGGTAATTAGGAGAGAGTGCTATGAATGCAATTCACTTACAGATGCAAAACACAGCTCTAAAGGATGAGATCAAGAAGTTAGAAAAAAAAATATCATTCATGAAGGATGCTCCAATGGGTTCAAGACCACGTAAGAGGAAATTGCATCAAATGGATGAAATATCCAAGAAAAGTGGTCACTAGAAGTGTCGAGTGAGAGCTTGTAGGAGTGTTTCAGAACTCATGTCTATCCATGACGAACACTGTGGTGCTATGGGTGAAGTGTTTACAAAAAAAATATTACAGTCTACTATACAACATCCAAAATTCAAAAGTAACATCTGAGTCAATGAACAAACTTGTGGAGCATTTCAATGCAACTAGTGCACAGGGAGTTTGTGATACTGCAAGGATAAGTACAAGAGAATATTGGCTCATATTTAAGAGCTTAAAAACAGCATGTCTTTTAGTGGGAGCAAAAGTTAAAGCCCCGCTTCCTAAATCAACTAATGTTGATAAGGCTAGGCATGCACTCAATTTGGGTGTACTTGATTTAGTCGGTGAGCCTCAACATGTATGTAGTACACTAACTTTGAAAAAAAAAGGCTAGAGAGACTAAAGAATTAGATGTTCGAAGAATCCTACAAGCCATGGTGATGGATGTTCGAAGAGTTCTGCAAGCCATGGTGAAGTTTTATGATATGCCTATGGAGGAATGCAATGGTACTCTGAAGATTGAACTAAAGCTTGATGAAAGTGAGGTGGTCAAAGGTCAAAAATTAGAAAGAGTTAGTTTGACAATGATGAATAGAATACTCGACCTTGAAGTTGAGCTTGATGATGCAAGATAGTTTAGTGTGCAATCGGAACAGAAGATTTGGTGGTTGGCTGCCTTTGAGGTATGATGGAAATTTGAATTTTAATGCAATAATGCAAAAAGACAGAATATTTTGAATAACATGTGAGTTTCTTTTGCAGGTGTCGAAAGAGTCACATTCAATTTTGAAGTGGTTTTTCTACCAAACCGATATCCCAAGTGTGATCAAAGGTCATAACAATGGTGAGCTACTTGAACTTGAGGGCTATGGATCCTACTATATAGAATGGCATCTAGCTGCTGACCTTAAGACTATTTTGTACCATATGACTAAAATTAGCTCTTTCTACTTCCAAAGACCCTCCAAATTTATGTCTTCTATTCTCTCTTTCTCTATCCCTCCCTTTCTCTTTCTTTGCAACTCTCTCTCTCTCTCTCTCTCTCTCTCCTTTAACTAAACCCCTCACAAAAGCAAACAAAATATTCTTACAAAAAACATAGAATACTTGTTTGTCTTCCAAGGTACTCCTCACACAAACAAACATCAATTTTTTTTGAAATACTTAGTTTAGGATATGCTCTGTTCCTTCACAAACAAAGAAAACATTATCAATATCATATCACTCTCTCTCTCCCTCACGACAAGACAAAGCACCCATAGATGCACACACAGACGCGTTTACTGAACTAAATAAAAAACTTACGGGTGCATCTATTTGTGTGTATATTTTCACGTTTGGAGACCCGCATCTACCAGCGCATCTATATATCAGACACACACGCGTATAGACGCGCACGTAGATGCTTAAATAGACACGCTTATAAATGCGTTTATAGACGCAAAAATAAACGCTTGTCAAACAGACAGACACGTATATAGACGCACTTTATAATATATTTTTTTAAATTTACAGAATGCTGTGTATGTTGTGTATGCTATATAGTTACAAGAATCCCATATCCACATTGTGTAATTCAATTCTTATAGCCAACTGCATTTTAATTACAATTCCAAATAAACCATTACAACTCCAAAACGCAATAAAATTGAAAGCTCAAACAGTGCTTGTATATACATATAGCACGAAGCTAAGCCACATCATGTGGCTTCAAGTACAAAAAATAAGGAAGCTAAGCCACGTCATGTGGCTTCAAGTACAAAAAATAAGAGGAGTGTATATACAAGAGGCACGAAGCCAGGCCAGTGGCTTTAAGTACAAAAAAGAGTATCTAGCACTACTTGTATGACTAATCCTCACTGCCTTCCACGCTCCCTTCTGCGCTCCCTTCTGCGCCTCCTTCCTCGTCTTCCTCGTTGTCTTGTGCACGGGCCTGTAAACAAGGGACAACATATATCAATGTATGAAAAATCAAATCTTTACTTATAATTTTGGCATTATTTAATTACTTTCAAATACCTCAAGGGCTGCTCCAGTAGCCCGGGTATACTGCTCCTCAGTAATCAACCTGTCATCATAGAAGTGCCTCCATGTATCTCCTCTGCGATGGTGGCGGTGGTAGGCTGTCTCCATGGGAGTAGGGTATCTGCCCACGATCTCAAGCTGCAAGACGACACACTTTGCGGAGGGATTAGTACAAAGAAACAACCTCCTAATAAACTACATAAGCAATATAATTTGAGATCGATACTTACAAATTGGGCCTCCCATGATTCAACACCCCCTGCTACAAAATGCGTGCTTCCATATTCCTCCATCTGGATCCTTCGTGCCTCCACATGCTACAGAATGGGGTCCTCCCTCGCTGACTTCATTGCTTTCTTTCACTCACGCTTATGAGCAGTGTGGGGCGGGCCCCTTGGTGGTTGACCTCCCTCAAGCCTGGCAAGCTCCGCTAGTGCCTGCCTCTTAAGCGAAGATCTTTTATTGCCAAGTATCGTAACAATATTTGACTTGGCCCATTTATCTGTGAACTGGCGATTGGAGGGGTTAGGATACCTAGAGCAAACAGCAACGAGAGTCTCATCAGCCAACCTCTTTGGCTGGTCTTTGAAGTGGATAAAGCAATCTCTGTAATTGTTTGCAATTATAGAGCGCATGAAGGCCATGATGTCCTTCCCCCGTGCATCCATTAAGATGCCTCCTGTCTGAGTGATGTCATAGAATATTGTATCATCACCCGGAGGCACGTCTAAATCATCTGAATCATCATCGTCCCCATCGCCACCCCTCCCAAAGCATTGTGCCATGCATCCCCCACCGCTCTCCCTGCTACTACGCCTGCTATTGTGTCATGTCGAGCTTGTACGCTGGCCACTCCTAGCTGGAGACTACACGAGACTATGCTGACCACTCGTAGCTAGAGAACCGAGTCTCGATGGCACAGGAGTACGCCGAAGGCTCTGTGGGATAGAAGGACCTCCTGACGGCATGGGGGAAGGGGCATAAGACGGGATGGTAGAAGGGGCATAAGACGACATGGGGGAAGGGGCATAAGACAGTATGGGGGAAGGGGCATAAGAAGGGGCATAAGACGGCTGTGCTGACTCCGCTGGGGTGATCTCAGGCAGTGTGGGGTGGTTTGGAGTCTGTAGTGCCGACTCCTGGGGAGTGTTTAGAGTACCCGTCATATACCCGTATGACTCCGCAGGACTAGAAGGGTGTCCTAAAAGGTTATATAAGTCCTTCCAAATAGAATCCCGGGGATCAGGTGAGCTGGAAGCGCTTCCTGGCCACATGTTGAACTAGAAAAAAGAAAAAAAATCTATTACTGATGAGCTGAGAAGAAAGAGGAAGGGAAGAGAGGCTTACTGCCGGAGCGCGTCTATAGACGCGTCTGATTAGCGCATCTATTTTCACGTATAACAGCGTGTCTATAGACACATCTATCTGTGTCTACAAACAGGCTACACGTGCATTTAGATGGGCCTGTAGGTGCGGTTTTAGATGCGCTCTGAGACGCGCCTATAGACGCGCTCCGACAGACGGAATTTCTAAAAAGTAGAAAAGGACATTGTGCCCGACACACAAACGTGACACTAATACCCAGATCACACGTTTCTTAGATATGAGAAAGTACAAATCTAAAGAGAGCAAACTTCCAAAAAATATCAACTGCAAAAAGACTTACCTTGGATAGAGGTATGGAAGGTTCTTCTTCTTTTTCAAAGTTGCTTCTCCTCCTTGATCGTCCTCCTCTCCTTTAAGCTTGGAAGTAAGTGTGGGTGCCTTCCTCTTAAGTGTAGGCTTGGAAGTAAGTATGGGAGCCTTCCTCTTAAGCATTGAAACTATGGATCTGCTAATAAGGAAGGAAGCAAGCCGCGCGAAGTATAAGTAATGTGAAGAAAAGCAAAGCGAGCATGCTAAAAGCAGGTTTAAAAGCCGCGTCTATAATCACGTCTAATAGCGCGTCTATAGGCACATCTAAATACACAGATTAGATGCGCCTTTAGACGTGCTTTTAGACGTGACTATAGACGTGCTTTTAGACGCACCTTTAGATGTGCCACAGAGTTTAAAATTAAACATTTGAAGAAGAGCAAATTTGGTGGGTTGTTTGTTTGTAGGATGTCTTCATCTTCAACAAGTAGCTCCAGTGAGGATGAATCCCTCCGTATCCACCATCACGAAATGTGGTTGGAGCAAAAAATCAAATGTCTGTGTGATCGATGTCAAGGAAACATGTATCGTGCATGCAGGATTACACTCAATCATATCTCAAAGTATGGAGAATGGGATGTGACCGTAAACAGGGTAAGGGTTTGTAAGTTAAGGTTGATTGAGATACCTATGGGTGTTCATATGTTTGAGTTATGATCCCGTTTTAATTTGATACAGGATGCAGTGCCACACCCGCATATGTTGCCCTATGCTCGCCGTGAGGAGGTGAAGCATCGGCGATATGAGGTGGGATCTTCAGGAGGGACCGTTACAGATGCATGGAGTGACGGTGATAGTAGCCCTCCCCCATTACCTCATGAAGCCGTGGAGGAGGAGGTGTTTGATGATATGGTGCGAGATTTATATGTCCATCAAGGGAGGGATGATAGCATGGAGCAGGATGATCTTTTTACTGCAGCATCGACTCCACTGTTTGAGGGGTGCACATTCTTTGTTCTACGTGCCTCCCTTGAGTTACTAAACTTGCAAACCATCTATGGATGGAGCAATGCAAGTTTGAATGCATTACTCAAGTAAGCTTTAAAGTCTATTTTGCAAACATGGTGAATTATACTAGTGGTTCAATTACTCGAATGCTTTTCCTCATTTATGGTCTTCACGTGCAGGCTATTGTGTAAAATGCTTCCAAGGGAGAATAAACTACCGACCTCAAGAGATATGGCAAGGCAACATGTGACCTCTCTTGGAGGATTAGATTACAAGTGCATCCATGCATGTGTCAACGATTGCATTTTGTTTCGTGGACTACATAAGGATGCAAGAGAGTGTCCTACTTGTGGAGAGGCAAGATATAGAGCAGATCTCAAAACCTTGGACGTGCCTCGTAAGGTTCTACGACATTTTCCCATAATCCCTCGCATCCAACATATGTTCAAGTGCAAATCTATTGCAGAGCTTATGTCATGGCATTCCTCCCATCGATCAACCGATGGCAAGTGGAGAACTCCCGCGGACTCTCCTGCATGGAAGCATATTGAAGACACATGGCCAAGCTTCAAGGAAGAACCTAGGAGCTTGAGACTTGGATTGGGTATGGATGGTGTGAACCCATTTGGTCTCAAAAGCATGTCTTACAGTGTATGGCCAGTGATATTGGTGAATTACAATCTTCCACCCTCTATGGCTATTAAGAAAGGACATGTTATGCTGTCCCTTCTAATTCCAGGGAAACATAAAGTCAAAAACCTTGATGTTTATTTGGAGCCTTTGATTGACGAGCTAGAGATACTTTGGAGAGGTATCGAGGTGCATGATGTGAGCAGGCCTCCCTTGTCACGAGACTTCAACTGCAAAGCAGTCTTGATGTGGATGATGCATGACTTCCCAGGCTATGGCGAGTGTTCAGGTAAGCATTGCACTTCTAATTATGAATAGGCAAAGGATGTGGCACCCTAAACCCACCTTCAACTCTTAATTGCATCTATTGTTTAGGTCTCACTACATCGGGTTACCATGTATGTCCTGTTTGTGGTCCTTAGCTAGTTGCCTCACGGGCAGACGCATTGAATAAGGTCATCTATGAGAATCACCATCGATTTCTCCCACCTGATCATCCTAGATATGTTGCCCCTTGGAATGAAGTCCTCCCACAATCACTCACCACGGGAGATTGGATGAGAATTTGGGACAGTTCCACGACTCCTCCACCACTTGGCATGACCCGGTAAGGGTTTGTAACTATTGGCTGGAAGTAAAGATTGGCTATATTGGCTGGAGGTAAAGATTGCCTGCTAACACTTTATTTTGTTTAGATACTCCATCTTTTATCGTTTACCATATTGGTCCCACCTCAAGATCAATCACCTGCTTGATCCCATGCATATCTTCAAGAATGTGGCATCTACCATTTGCGAGCATTTGAATGGGACACGAGATTCTGTAGGCATAAGGGAGGATCTACATACCACAGGGAGGATGCGTGAAGCTTGGCCTCAAGAGAGACCAAATGGGCGTGTTTTTTTACCTCGTGCACCGTGGATGTTATCAAAGCTATAGATGGCGACGGTGAAGCACACTATTACTACAATTCATACTCCCACTGGATGCATGAGGTGTTTGAAGGGAGCCTTTACAAAGAGCAAGAAAAGAGGTGTAGAGCAATTATATGGCTTGAAATCTCATGATTGGCACAAGATGTTCCAAGTAAGTATTTTATGTGCATAATATCTTTTTCCTTTCAAATTTGTGAGTGAATAGTTATAAGCAACTAATCAACCACCTCCTCGTGGGTTCATTTGCTTTGGACCACTTTTCATCTCAAGTAGTGACTTCAATACCATCCTAAACTTTGAAGCATTCCTTGTCACCCATCCATACCATGTGCTGCATCCAACACAACTAGTCATGGGTTCTTTATACACATTGTGAATCAAGTTGAATGCTTCCAATTTTCCCCCAACCACATGAACTTTCCATTTCAAATCCAAGAAATCATCCTAATAGTTGTTCTTTCTTCCAACCACAAAACTCACAATATCCTTAGCACCGCTAGGCAATGCACTTGCATCATCACCACAAGAGGGCTTCTTCCATACCCACTCACTACAAATGCCTACAAAATTTGAATGCAATCATTTACCAATTCATCCGAAGGCTTTAGTATAGCTCGTGTGTGGTATTATGCTATTAAAGAGGACAACAAGCTCATCTTGAAGCACCCGATGTTGTTCCATCAACCTGGCTTTGTTTCCATGTCAAGATTATCCTCATTGTCCCACTTGTTTCCTAGAAGTAAGATACTTCCTTGTCTAATCTCATCCTACAATGATCTTATCTCATTTTCTACAAGGCCCATTAGACAACGAAATATGAATGGTGATAGTTATCTCCCCTACTTTCCTACCACCATGTGGCTATATCTTCTCTGCCACATATTACACAAATCTTTGCAAAAGAAAAACTTAGTGTTAATACAAGCAACATATAATAAGATTTGACATTGTGGCAAAATCTATATCTCACATTGGGATTCAAATAAGATGGAAGAATATGAAGAACCATTACCTCCCATGGCTACCACAAATGGATTGTTCTTTGGAAGTCCTCTCTGTGGTTTCAATGGAGACCGAAATGCTATCCATTGATCTCTCAATTGTTGGATCTTCTCAAGGCAAGAGGCATTCTTCATCACCTGGTTTGATTCCATATTTGTCATTTGTGATAGCTAAATGCACTTTTACGTAGGGCAATCAACAAGAATTCTTTAATTTCTAAATGCATTTAGGTGCTTTGTTTCAAGAAAACATGGAGACTTCCCCTTGATATATGGCTTTGCAACAGCTATGATAGAATGCAATCCTGATATAATCCAATATTTGTATGTATCCATCTTGTTGGATTGCATTTCATCCTTCTTTAAGATTCGGGTTACATCGCCTTGATTTACAAATGGCATGACATATGCTATAGTTGGTGAGTTCATCAGATTCCTTTGAAAATCCACACCCAACTTCTTTGTGTACTCCCAAAAAAGTGTTCGTTATGCATATAGTGGCAGTTCTTTTGAACACCTATCAACTGAGATATGAAACTCGATGTTGTGAACATCTAAATGGTAATTATTATTCATAAATATGTAGCCCACCCACCATCTTTACTCCTTTCGTTAATTTATCTAGTGACTCAATCTGCATATTTTCTAGATTTCTCCCCGCACGAAATGAAAATTCAGGGGGCATCAAAACAAGGTGCTTTGCAAAGTATATATCTTGTTTCTGTGTAGCACCACTGCCACTAATGCTATCATCTATTGACTTTTCAAATGTTTCTTTACCCTTGAAATAACCTCCACCATCAATTTTTTTAGAACTACTCTCATCTATCTTTTGTCTCTTTGATTGTCTACCATCCTTTCCATGAAAACAAGTAGCTCACTATTTTTGAAATGCCAAGGAAATTGTTTCAGGACACATAAGTTCTTCTACCACATTCCACCCCATATTCTTCATAAGTACTCATCCTTATTAGTAATACGTGTGAAATCAAAGGACGATGGATGAAGTTTGTATATTATACTCCTCCCTTTCATCTTCACCACATTACAAGATACTACTTCTTTTCTTGCAATTCCATCAAAGACATCATCCATGATTCCAACTTGCTCAAAGGCCATTCCAAGATCCTTGAGTACAAACAAGCTAATAGTTGGTGTCATATTCCCACGATTGTCATAGACATCAAAATACCATTCACAAACAGAGTTTTGGCCTTGTGGCCAAAAATTTTGATGGCACAATACAAAGCATAGCACTTTTTGCCATAAGGTTGTGGAAAATTTTTTACCTTTCACCAAAACTTCTAATAGGAAAAATGCAAGCATGGATTTTTGACCCTGTGGCCATAAGGATGTGGGAAAGTATTGGCCTTGTGTCCAAAACACTTGATGCAAACATACAAACACAGGGTTTTGACCAAGGATACACATAAGGTTGTGGAAGAGTTTTGTCCTTGTGGCCAAAACTTTTGATGTAAATAATCATAAATTTGTTGCTACTAGGATGTGGAAACGTTTTGGCCTTGTAGCCAAATTTTCTTATGGAAACTTGCAAGCATATAAATTTTTTATGGCAAGATTCAAGCTTAGAATGTTTGGCCATAATGTTGTGGAAAATTTTTGGCCTTGAGGCCAAAACGTCTTATGTTAAAATGCAAGCATAGAGTTCTAGCCTTGTGGCCAAAACTTTTGGTGGCAATATACAAGCATAGAAAATTTTGCCATAAGGAAACACTTGATGCAAGCATACAAGAACATAGTTTTGATAAAGGATATGCATAAGGATGTGGAAGAGTTTTGGCCAAAACTTTTGATGGCAAGGTACAAGCATAGAATGTTTGGCCATAAGGTATGGGAAATATTTGACCTTGATGCTTCTTATGGCCATAAGGTATGGAAAAGTTTTGGCCCTGTGGTAGAGTAACATAGAGTTTTGGGGGACGAGCATTTTCTGAGCGAAATCTTCCGAGCGTCCGAGCGAAGGAAAAAAAAAGCTTCCAACTATGCATAAATATGGCAAAAATCGATCAAAAGAAAACATAGTTTCACTTAGAAATATGCAAAGTATTATAGCTATGCCTATTTTATACAAAAATCTTTAGGTGAATCTGTAGGAATGGTGAGAGCATAATGGGATGGCTTTCGAAGAAACCCACATGTAGAGTAGACTTCTCTATGGAAATTCCCTTATGATCCTTCTAACAACTTTTACTTAATAGGGGGTGACATTGAAAACCCTCTCTCAACCTATCTTCATGAAAGAGTTTCTTCAAATAAAACTCATTGAAGCAAGCTATCCAGGTAGTTTCGCCAGCGAAACCCCTTTGAAGCAAGTCTCCCAAGGTAGTTTCGCTGGCGAAACTACCTTGGACAGCACTTTTAAAAGTGACATAACTTTCATACCCAATGTCCAAATATAGTCATTCAACCACTCAAATTGATCGGAACACCCCATTTGAGCACATTTGTGAAGTTATATTTTGGAAAATCTTTCATATATAGTATTAAATATTACATGTATTTTATGAGAGTGATATATAAGCCCAAGTTAATACTTATTTATAGTAATTTAAACTTCTTTAAAAACATGTCCATAAATATGCTATAAAAACACTAAAAAGATATTGCCATATGATATAAATGTGTTAATAAGTAATTATATATGCATAGTATTATTACATTGAGAGTGATTATGAGGAATGTTTCTTAAAGGAATCAACACTTTTTTAAGGTAATAACAGGGGTACAAAGGGATGTCTCTAAATATGAAAATTATGTTGTGTAAAAATGAATGAGTGACTAGTCTGTATATTTTTATGATAAAGGGATCTAGTTCTAGTGAAAATAAAAGTGTAAAAACCATGTTTCCTAAAGAAAAACATTTTTAAAAATCTCTTGGAAAACACGCTCGGATAAACCTGCTCATAGGTTTTTGCTCGTAAAATTGACGCATCCTTTTGCTAGAAGGTTGTGAAAGAGATTGATATTGTAGCCAAAACTTTTGGTGGCAAGATACAAACATAGAATCTTTGGCCATAAGGTTGTGGAAAAGTTTTTTCCTTGAGGCAAAAACATGTTATGGAAAATGCAAGCATAGAGTTTTGTCCTTATGGCCAAATCATCTTATGGTAAAATGCAAGCATAGAGTTTTGGCCTTATGGCTAAAACTTCTTATGGTAAAATGCAAGCATAGAATTTTGGCCTTGTGGCCAAAAATTTTGGTGGCAAGATACAAGACTAGACATAAGGTTGATGCAATCATACAAGCACACAATTTTGACCAAGGATACATGTAAGGTTGTGGAAGAGTTTTGTCCTTGTGGCCAAAACTATTGATGTAAATAGTGACCATAGATTTTTTGCCATAAGAATGTGGAAAGGTTTTGGCCTTGTGGTCAAAACTTCTTAGGGAAACATCCAAGCATAGATTTTTCACCTTGTGGCCAAAACTTTTGAGGGCAAGATACAAGAAAGGAATGTTTGGCCATAAGGTATGGGAAAGTTTTGGCCTTGAGGCCAAAACTTATTATGGATCTTATTATGGAACTATGCAATCATAGAGTTTTTTACTTGAGCCCAAAACTTTTGGTGGCAATATACAAGCCTAGACATAAGTTTGTGGAAGAGTTTTGGCCTTGTGATAAAACAATTTGATGTTAAAAAGCATAGATTTTTTGCCATAAGGATGTGGAAAAGTTTTGGCCCTGTGGCCAAATCTTCTTAGGGAAACATGCAAGCTTGCGGCCAGGGATGTTTTTATCAAATCCATGCTTTAATATTAATATAAAATCTTTGTGAAGGTTTTCAAGATAATTTTTTAAGTTTCACCATGATTTACATATTTTCCTTCAAAATTCAAAAGAGAATATGTAAAAAAGTACTACATTCTACTAGTATTGTGAAACTTTAAATATTTTGCATAAAAATTTCAAATTCTGGTGAATGTTTCAAACATTTATTTTTATTAGGGCATACAAACTTTTGGACACCAATATAAAATTTTAGCTTCTTAACGAAACTAACTTGAAAAAATCATCCAAGCTTGTGGCCAAAACTTTTGAGAGCAAGATAGAAGCAAGATGCAAGCATAGAATGTTTGGCCATAAGGTATGAAAAAGTTTTGGCCTTGAGGTAAAACTTCTTATGGAACTATGCAAGCATCAAGTTTTGGCCTTGTGGCCAAAAATTTTGGTGGCAACATACAAGCCTAGCCAAAATTGTTGATGCAAATATGCAAACACATATTTTTGGTCTTGCGGCCAAACATTTTGAAGGAAGCATGCAATAATATATTTTTGGCCCTATGGCAAAATAACATAGAGTTTTTTCCATAGGGTTGTGAAAGAGATTTGGCCTTGTGGGAAACATTTTCGGTGGCAAGATACAAACATAGAATTTTTGGCCATAAGGTTGTGGAAACGTTTTGGCCTTGAGGCCAAAACTTCTTATTGAAAATGCAAGCATAGAGTTTTGGCCTTGTGGCCGAAACTTCTTATTATAAAATGCTGGGATTAAGTCATGTTTTCACATTTGCATTAATGGGTTATCAGCGTTCGTTAATTACGCTTTAAAATAGCATGAAAACAATGTGATCACATTGTTTACCGAAAAAAATCATTAGGAAATCAGATAAAATTATAGCCAGTATCATTCATATAATTGGCAGTTACCGGTGGTAATATGAGTACTACCGGTAGTTTACATTACGCAGATATTATAACAGGCGATAATACTATATTATCGATGGTGTTTTTCATACTACCACTGATAGTATCTTAAGTACCGACGGTATTGTGTGTTGTAGATTCACAGTTTCATGTGTAGGTCAATGCTATATATTGGTGGAAAGAGCAATAGAGGCTCGTCATTCAATCTGATTATGGTTCATATCCTAATAAAACCTTTGGTGAGTTGGGAAATAAAGTGAACCACGATTTGGATCTGAATAGAGTGGGCGAGGGTGAGTCAACTTTCATTATACTTGTGGGTGTGGTTCGCTACTCCAATTCCATGCATTTTGGGGAAATTGCATACCACATACACAAGGGCTAGTAGATGCGAGTGTTTGTTGTGTGTTCTTGAGGGTGGTCTATACTCTGACTCCTTACTTTTGGGTAGCTTATGGACCACAATCATGACTACCAATGAATGCGATTGTTAGTGAGGAGTCTTAAGCTAAGGCATGGAGAGAAGGTGGAGACAAGATGGCAATGGTTTGAATAAAGATAGGGCACGTGTTGTGGCTATGAATGCACAATCAGATATGCTTGAAACTAGAAATGCACATCCACAAACTTCAAGAAGAGTTGTGACTAGGAAAACTGTGGATGCATCGAGTCATGCACATGCTAGTATTCATATGCCTGATAAAGCTCCTAGGGTTGAACAAGGAGTTGCAAAAGAGGGTCTCAATGCCAAAATGGACACTACCCCAACACTTGATCCAACCTGTGACGTTGTTAACCAAGATACAAGGATAGGATTTATGTGGGTACCACAATCCCCTCAAAGAGGTATTCCAAGTAAAAATTCAAATGGTCTACAATGGGAATTTATCATTTATGTTTGTGACTACGTTGAGTGAAAATGCAAGGATTGTGGAATAGAAAAGTTAGGGGGAGCACCTCACATAAGGGGTCACTTGTTTGGTGACTCAAGAAACAACATTCAATGTTGTATGACCCAAGATCTGCTGTAGCAACTTGCACCTTGATAGAGAAGTTGCAATCTTCTGGAAAAATCCAAAGAATATGAATTTGGTAAAGTCAAGGTCTAAGTGGAGTAGGATCTGTAAGCACACATGGTGATGGAAGTTCAAGTGTTGTAGGCTCCCATGCCACAACTCCTTGTATGGACACTAGCATGCAAGATAGATCTCCACCTATGGCTCGTGAAGTTAGATCGACAACTGCGACTCCTAACTTCAGGAAACCCATGATAGTTGAGAGCATCCGAATTCAAGATTTGGATAATGCACAGTATGTACTTGGTAGATCAATGTTGTAGTCAGGATACCCACTAAGTATGGTCAATAACAATGATATGAGAGCTGCATGGAATTGCATTGCTAACTATGGACCGAGCTTCAAGCCACATCCATACCACACATTGCATACATCATTGTTAGACAAGGAATATGTAGAAGAGAAAGATGACATAAATCATAGCATTAATTGTATAGCATCGGATGCACAACTATCTTAGATGGGTGGATGTCAAGCATAAAATGCCATGCTTTATTGAATGTGATGGTTATATCTCCACATGGGGTGGCCTTCCACATGTCAATTGCTGCCTCACATATAAAGAATTTGGGGACATATATAGCTGGCATATTATCAAAGGTTATAAGAGAGTTAGGACTTGAAAAGGTTGTGCAAGTTGTCATGGATAATGCCAAGAGTTGTAAAAAGGTAGGTAGAATATTGCAAAGGGGGTATACCAATCTATATGCATCTATGTGTTGTATGCATACTTTAAATCTTGCATTAAAAGATTGGTATAAAAAAGTGACATGGTTTAAAGAGATTGTTTGTGAGTCTCAAGACATCGTGAAGTTAATACGATCAAAGAAATGTCTCAAAGCAGTCTTTATGTCTTGTGATGGTTCTACTCTGTTGCAATCAACAACCATGAGATTTTCTATGTACTTCTACACTTTGCAATCCTTGGTGAGTAATAGGAGTTTTCTTATAGAGAGTTGGCTGTGATAGCCTGCAAGAAAGGAGAAAAT
Source organism: Dipteris shenzhenensis (assembly GCF_047967505.1). Classification (NCBI taxonomy): domain Eukaryota; kingdom Viridiplantae; phylum Streptophyta; class Polypodiopsida; order Gleicheniales; family Dipteridaceae; genus Dipteris; species Dipteris shenzhenensis. Next base: position 32,364,908 of record NC_141625.1, on the reverse strand, counting down.
GCATGACCTAAAAGAAACATTGGGATCCCCTTCATTATGGAAACTGTTTATGGATGCTACTAATGTTATGAAACCTATATTATATGTGCTTAGGGCTTTGGACTCAAAGGCTACAACAATCTCACAACAATCGAAAAATCATGGATGCACTTTTGGAGTATTGAGCAAGCTCTTATTTCGAGGAATCCACCAACTTGCCTAGTCCAAGAGAATGAGAGAAATCCATTTAATGCTACAAAATGCAAGGAATTGTGGCAATTTTTTAGGCCTCGATGGGAGCAAGCTCACAATCCCTTGCATAGTGTTGGGTAACTTTTAGACCCCAAGTGGTGGAATATGAAGCCCGAAGAGATACCAATTGTTATGCATGACTTTCTTAAGGTGGTGTGACACTATTATCCCCAAAACCATGAGGTTGCAAAGAGTTGTAACAAGTTAGCCAAGTATTGATGCAGGAGGGATTGTTTGCATCGAGCAATGTTCAAGCATTGGCATAAACTACATCTGCTTGGAAATGGTGGATGATGAATGGTGGCACATGTGAGCTTCAATGCTCGATTGCAATGAGGGTTCTTTTTCAAACATGTTCAAACTTGGGATAAAAAAGAAACTGGAGTAATTACAAGTACATTCATACTACTTTAAGAAATAGACTTCTAGAGGATCAGGTTGAGAAGTTAGTGTACATCTATTCCAATCATAAAATGCTGGAAACATTAGCAGATGTGCGATATGAGGAGAAAGTACCAAAATGGACCTATGATATTCCACCTAATGCTACACAACTTGAAGTAGTGCCATCGTTGCAGATCCCAGAACCCCAAGAAGAGGATGAGGAAAGAACTGATGGTACAACATTTGAGGAGGATAGTGATGAGGAGGATGAATTGAATCAACATGAAGGACATAATATTCACCTTCCACATGGGTCTAAAGATGAGGACGTTGATGATGAACATGATGAGGATAGTGACTCGTGAATTGTGACAATGATGGGAATGATGCTGATAATGGTTTTGAATGTCTCATTGTATTTTGGATGTGCTCTTGTTTTTTGATTGCAGGTGACAATTTAGGGTGGGATAATAACTTTGGACTATATGGTATTGTCCCACCACATGCTGTCGATGGGTGGCAGTATGATATTGTCTCATCGTGCATTGTAAATATCTTGTGTTTAGGGTTTGGCCTTTGAAGAGTTGATTCTTCCTTGTTGCCATCGCATAGGCCTCCTAGGTGGTAATGCCAATTGTGGTTCTCTTGACCATGCTCATTTGCTCAAGAGCACGCCAACCCACATACCATTCACCACCATATGAAATAGAACCCTATACGATGATATGAGGAAGAAGCATATGCAAAGTGATATTTCTTGTCTTTGGTAACATTCTTTTTGGATGATTTTCAAGATAAGTTTTAATTGAGAGAGAGAGAGCTCAAGGTGTGCACTAATAAGAAACCCTATGTATCACGTGCATTCAAAGGGTATTAAAAAAACCCCTCAACTAAAAGTTTCCCCCAATAAAAACACCCCTCTTTACTTATGGTCTAGGTGATTTTTTTCTAAATTTGAATTAAAAAACCCCTCCTGTTATTGTAATCTTGTTAAATTTTTCCAAAATGTTGAATTAAAATACCCCTCCTTTTGAATGCATGTGGTACACTCAAATTCTATAAGGCTAGAGAGTGTATACATTGCAAAGAGCTGAAAGTCATGCTTCTGAATGCAGGAAAGAGCTGAGGTGATTACAAGCTTCAAGACAGTAAGGGATAGGTATCAAGACTACACAAGCATACTTTTCCGTAGTGATGAAGTTTTTCATCAGATCAAAGACGTGTGTCTTGCATGTGAGAAAGGAGATGTTACATATGAGGCTCCATCATTGATTAAAGAGAAGGCAAAGAAGATTGAGAAAAAAGAGATGACAGCTCGGATGTGGAGGCCTTTAAGAAACCTACGAGACAAATACGCAAGTCTTGCTGCAGAGAAATTAATGTCCAAAGAATGGTTTTTTGGCAAAAAGGATAAAGATCATTACATGGAAGATAACATCATCCAACAGGTCAAGCGTGATGCAGTAAAGAGTGCAATTGAATATTTATTGGGAGAAAAAAATATTCCAATCAGCCAATGTAAAATTGATCATAACATTGTGAGGCAGATGGCATCAGCTTTACCGTCAGCTAAACAGAAGGCTTGGGCACATAAATGGGTGAAGGTAGAAGATGATGGATCTGAAATTACTCCCTCTATGAGAAGTGACATTCCGGAAAATGTGTATGCATATGCACAAAAAGTCATCAATAACCACACTCTCAGAAAAGAAAAAACTTTGAACAAGGGCTTTTATTTCATACATGAAATCATTTCAGAGTCTAGAAAGAGTGTTGAGTGCAAGGGAGTTTCATTGAGTGATTTTTTGTCCAACGACACTGCTTGGGAGAGACCTCAGCTTTTCTTTGTCTATGAAATATCACCGGATGACATCCGTCCACTCCTTGACAGAATATTACATACCACCATTGGTAGAGTGGGACAATGTAATATAGTCATATTTGCTGATAAAGATGACAAGGAACAAATGTCTGCTACCCTAGAAAAACAATATGGCAATGAGCTCAAGATTTACAATGGGATATACTCAAGAAAAAGGGACAAGAGAGAATGCGGTCTCAAGATACAGAGTCTAGAAACCTTTTTCTTGTGCATGAAGAGCCCTTACAATGATCACTCCTTACAAACCAATATAAGAGGGAATGCAAAGAGATTGCAACTACTGCTGGAAGAGCATGAAGCTCCAAGTCCCCTCCATCGCAACGCAAATCACTATGAAAGGCCAGCAAAAAGTGCTGATCTTTTAATTAGTATGATGGAATTTTTGCTACCGTCCGGATGGGAAGTCACATTGTGCCGAATGGGACATCTGTTTGAAGCTCTTATCAGAAAAGGACACAATGTAAATATTATTGAGAGCCCTACTTGCTTGGAATACCTTGATACCGTGGCTTCTCTTACAATAAAGTTTGATAAGAAAGGTCCGATCTCACATGAAGAGGATGACATAGAGCAGATCATGTATGATGAGAGCAAGAAAGATGATGAAAATGATCAAAGCTCTGGATATAATAGTGAGGACACCAGCGATAGCAAGGAAGTAGAAGAAGATGGATATGACACTGACCTTGCCTTTGAAGGTTACATAAAAAGACCATGAAGATATGTAGAGGTATGAAGACTTATGTTTAATTTTCTTTATTCATTTAAAGGTATTTTTAAATTTATAATTAATTTAAAATTTTGAATCTCATAATTATTTTATCCTTTTATAGGAGAAGGGAGAGGAGAAGGATGAGGAGGACATAGTTGGAGCAGAGAATATAGAAAGCTCATCTCAAGAAAGCAAAGCTGCTCTGGCTATCCATCGGATGACTCTAGAAAATAATCATACATTGCAGCAAATGGAGAAGTCATTTCAAGTTAGGTTTCAAGTTTAAGAACAACCTCTTACTTTTATATTCGATGAAGAGGACATTTTAATCCTCATAAACTTCAAGAAAGAGGTCAATGACAAGGTTATAATAGCCATCCTCAGGTTTGACACAAACTTTTTACTGACTTTATGCTTTTGTATTTCCATTGGATCAAATGAACTAATATTCTTTTCTTTTTATTGCAGTATGGTTTTACAACAGCTTCCGCTATATATACAAAGATGTGCATATATGGTCGATCCTCTTGTTTCTAGTGTACTTAGCAATAAGCAGAAGACCATAGATGACGTTTTTAAGTGGTTGCAGCCTATTGATTTGACTGCGGCACAAGTTATCTTTACCGCATATCACGAGGAGTGAGTATCAATCCCTACCTAGCTTATCTCTTACATTGTGGAGGATTATATCAAATAATAATTATTCTTAATTGATAATGCAGCTTGCATTGGAGCTTGGTAATTGTGGACATCTTAGCCAAGCAATGCTTCTTTGTCAATTCAATAGCATCTATCCATGGCAGTGTGTCAGAGTAAGTATAACCTACTTGTATCATAATTATATCAATGAGATGCATCCTATGCAATGCGCACATTCATTTATGTTTTCTATTTTGATGTGTAGATCTGCTCGAAAGTTGGTAAGTGCTATAGATGCACTTATGCAAATGGAGGGTGACTTGGAAGATCAAATAGAGTATGTAACATGCCTTGCAGCGAAGAAGAATGATGACCACAGTTGTGGGTGGAGAGTTGGATATAACTGCTTTTTGCTCCTTGCTCAAATTTTTAATTTGAGAGGCGGTGAAACCTCATTGTCCACATATACAGACTTGCATCTATATGCATTTATGTCATCTATCATTAAGGCATTTATTGATAATGTGGTGGAGCATCCAGAGGAAACATTGGTTGCTACGCCCATAAGTTGTCCTGATGTAACCGCTGTATTGGACGAAATGGGGAGCTCTTCTGAGGTTAAGGTCATCATTAGCAAGCAACCTCGTGTTTTGACTTTTGGTAGCGAGGAAGTTACAATCCTCTCCGACCCTTTGAAAGAGGCTAATGACAAAGTCATGATGGCCATCCTCAGGTTTGATATGAACATCTCTTGACTTGATACTTCAATCATTTGATTCAATCTGCTTCTAACATTTGTTTATTTATTGCTGCAGTACGGTTATATCTCATTTTCCTAGATCAGTACAGAATCGCGTCTGTATGCTCGATTCTCTTCTTTCAGCTGTACTTAGTGATACCAAGAAGACAGTAGATGATGTTTGTTCAATTCTACAACCTTTAGACTTGGATGGCATACTACTTGTCTTTATGCCATACTATGAGAAGTAAGTATGGTCTCAATCTTTCTTTTACTCTCTTATTTATAATATTGTGTCAATTAATACTTAATATTGTGATAAATCTTATCGCTCTTTATTGGTGATGTAGTTCACATTGGAGCCTGATAGTATGGGACCTTGATGACAACCATTGTTGGTTTGTCAACTCAATTACAGGCTTTCACGGGGTGTTTAAGTAAGTGTTCTTTTATCATATCATTATGAACATGCATCTTACTATTTACTACACAAATTCACTTTGTCATATGTCATGATGGACAGGTCTGCAAACAAGTTAGTTTCTACGATTATGAAAATCAGGGAGCATCAAGACCAACCAAATTTTCAGACACGCCTCGCAGTGGAGCAAAAAGACATGTTTAGTAGTGGGTGGAGAATTGCCTACAACTTCATGTTGTATCTCCATGAAATTTTTGAACATGTCTTCATAGAAGCATATACCAAGCTCGAGCTACAAGATTTTGTGGCTAAGACTGTTCACTATCTAACTGCTATCATTGGAAACAACATGATGGACTCAATGAAGAACCTGAGGGAGCCAAAGAAAAAGAAGAGACAATTCAGTCTCCTTCTGTATCACAGCCTCAAGTAGAAGCATTACAGTCTACACTTGAATTAGAGACTCAATGCATTCTTCCTACACAAGAAGTGGAGACTCAATGTGCATCTACAACATCACATCTTGTAAAGGAGGAAGAGATTAAGTCTATCCCGATTGCACCAGAAGTAGAATCTCAATGTACACCATCCACACAAGTAGAGACTCAATGTACTCTTAGAGAATCACAGCCTCAAGAGGACTCATCAGACTCTATTCAGTTGTAAAACATGTAGAAAGAAACATGAGTCCTTGAAGATTTTTATCTTGTTTGTATTGATTAATGATAGTGTTTTTAAAACTTATGTTAAATGTTGCAATACATTAGGATATTTTATGATATTTATTCATTACAATACATTAGGTTTTACTTTTTTGAAAGTCTAATTTATTATGTACAATAAATATCTTATGATGAGAATCTAATAATTATATCATTCTTATGTTCCATCACTTTATTTTATAGATTTCAATGTACTCAAAATCTATCATTTATTATGTACAGCAAGTCTAACTTATATTATATTAAAAGAATATGTCATGATGAGATTCTAATAATTACTAACTTATATTATATCAAAAGAATATCTCATGATGAGATTCTATTAATTCTATCATTCTTGTGTTCCATCATTTTACTTTATAGATTTCAATGTACTATCACTATCTTATATGTCCCAAATGTCTCCCATTATGGTCTTGCATCCCATCATTTTATTTTATAATGTCTCGCATTACGATCTTGCATCTAGTCATTTCGCATTATGGTCTTGCATCTGTAGTTCTATAAATTCCCTAGTAGTCGTTCATCTTCTATATCTCACCCGCAGCAGACACTTCTTCCACTTTGCTCTTCTTAACTTACTCCTCTCCTCAAGCTTGCTCCTTCCTCTCCTCAAGCTTCCTCCTTCCATCTTGCCCGCAGCCTTGCCTCCTCTTCTCAAGCATACTCCTTTCATCTTGCCTTACCTCCTCTAGTTACCTTCCTCACTCTCGTTACCTTCCTCACCTCGTTCATCTTCTATATCTTTCCTCACTCTCGCTACCTTCCTCACCTCGTTCGTCTTCTATATCTCACCCACAGCAAAAACTTCTTCCACTTTACTCTTCTTACCTTACTCCTCTCCACACTTCTTCCACTTTACTCTTCTTACCTTACTCCTCTCCTCAAGCTTGCTCCTTCCATCTTGCCCGCAACCTTACCTCCTCTTCTCAAGCATACTCCTTTCATCTTGCAGCCATTATGGATCTTTTTAAGGTAATCGATTCTGTCGAGCAAGCCATTAGCAGCCTCAAAGAATGGATTGCCGAGAACCAAGGAAAGAGAGAGGAGAGAAAGCAAAATCCAGCTCCATTAACCTAGTACGAGAAGGATGACTTTGCTTGTCAGAAGGGCTTAGAGAAGGAAGAGGAAAGAAAAATAAGTATGGCTACTACTGAAATAGATAGATTGCAGTCATATAGGAGAGAGTTGATAGACTTTCAAAGTGAGATATCTTCGCGTGTGGCTCGTTATGGAAGATTTTCCCCCGAGGAAGCGCAAGCCATTCGGAACAAACAAAGTGTTATGCAGGAGAAAATTCATCAATCCTTACTTCTCTTCTATAATTTTAACTACATCGATGAGGAAGAGATGAGCTCAGCTCTTGAATGGGTTGAATTTAGGCTAAGGACTTGAAAATAGAAAATTCATCAAATTGAATGGCTGTAGTCTTGAAAATCTCAGGCTTAACTTTTGAAGGTGTTTATTAACACCATTAAATAAATTTAAGAGAGTTTACAACAACCGAATCTTATATTTTCATGTAACTTATGTAGTCTTGAAAATCTTAGGCTTAACTTTTGAAGGTGTTTATTAACACCATTAAATATTAAGAGAGTTTACAACAACCGAATCTTATTTTTTCATGTAACTTATGTAGGCTGCGTTAAATTTTATAATTTTAGTTTCATGTCCTTAAAAAATATATAAAAAAATGCTTGTTTTTATGTTTTTATATGTGCTTTGAAGTTGGGTTTTTCTTAAATTTTATTTGAAAACTAGTCCAAAAGTATATGTAAAAATGAATTTGTACATTGACAAGTTCAAAATTAATGAAATAAGTGTTTGACTATGAGCGGTACCTGCAATGGCCACCTCATCAACTATGTGCACAAGCAAGTGCACTTGAGTTGTCATAATGCTCAAGGGAAAGTGCTTCTCAAGCAAGCATATGGCTTCAATGGAATCCACCCTAGCCTTCTCGATGCTCGATATGGAGATCTCTTTCTGAGATATCCACCTATTTCACATGCCTATGTAAGATATATTCATAATCAGTCTGCAGATTATTCAGCTTAAATTATTCCTCCCAATTACAGTGAAAGGGTGCTTACAAGAAGATGTTAGAAATGCTATATTCAAGATCAGTGGTATTATGCGGTATGCTTACTATCAAATCACAATGATTGCATTTTCTTCAATTTAAGTTGAATAATTTGTATACTGATTATGAATATATCTTACATGGGCATGTGAAATAGGTGGATATCTCAAAAAGAGATCTCCATATTGAGCATCGATAAGGCTAGAGTGGACTCCATTGAAGCCGTATGCTTGCTTGAGAAGCACTTTCCCTCGAGCATTATGACAACTCAAGTGCACTTGCTTGTGCACATAGTTAATGAGGCTCCCATTGCAGGTACCGTCAATAGTCAGTGGATGTTTTTTCTGAAGCAGTTTATGAAAAATTTCAAGGGATTTGTAAGGCAAAGAGCAAGACAAGAAAGCATGGTAGAGGGATGGCTTGTGCAAGAGTCATTAGTATATATCACAGAGTTTCTTGCATCCATAGATCCTGATATGCCGCAGGGTTGTCATGACAAGGATGATGATCGCATCATTGGCGAGGTTCCCCAAGGAAAAGGGATTGAAAGAAAGATGAGAGAAGAGCAAATGGAGAAATTCAATAAGTTTTGTATCCTCAATAGCAAGGAGATGCAGAAGTGGATTGAGAGATATGAAGTGGCCTAAGTAGAAAGTATAGTTGCAAGGAAGAGATTCAGAGTAATTTATAGGCGATCACAACCATATCCATGGGATCTCTCCCTTCTCCCCGCTCACATGTCACTTGATTGGCTACAACTACCTCTACATAAATGAGTGCGAGCAAGAGTTCTCATCTGAATGTATGATGCATGTAAGTTTTTTACCTCTTGATGTAATTAAGTAAATTTACAACAACACAAAGCACCCACAGACGTGCACACAGATGCGTTTCCTTAACTTTAGAAAAAACTTATATGAGCGCATCTATTTGTGCATTTATAGGTGCATCTATATAATAGACAGACACGCTTTTAGATGCTCTATAGAAATTTTTTAAAAATAAAAAGGTGTGTACATAGACGTGCTTATAGACGCTCTATAGAATCTTCTTTTTTTAAATAAAAGCAGAATTTTGTGTGGTTGAACAGAATGCTGTGTATGTTGTGTATGCTATGTGCTTACAAGAATCCCAATTCCACATTGTGCAATTCAATTCTTATAGCCAACCGCATTTTAGTTAGCACGATTCCAAGCATGTCTATAACCCACAATTACAATTCCGAATGAAACATTACAACTCCAAAACGTTTAGTTCACAAGGCATTCATAGCATACATAAGACTCCCAACTGCTGATGCATAAGGAACCTTGGCCATCATGGCCCTTTCCTCATCTGATTTGGGACTATCTATATGACTCAGTTTCACATATGGAGGCAATGGAGTACTCACTGCCTTCCCCCCCTCCATATTGAAATGCTGCAATACTTTTGTAACATACTGTTTTTGTGAAAGCCAAAGGAGTTTCCTACTCGATCATGCGTGATGCGCATACCAAGAATATGACCTGCAAATCCCAAATCCTTCATATCAAAGGCCTCATGCAACTTGGCCTTTAATGGATCTAGCTCATAAGTATTCTTGCTAGCCAATAGCATATCATCCACATATAGTGCCAAGATTACCAGGCTATTATCCTTAGTCCTTTTAGTGTAGAGGCAGTGATCAATTTCACTCCTTCTAAAACCTTGGGACCGAATGAAAGCATCAAACTTCTGATACCATTATCTAATTCATAGCCCAAAAAGTGCTTGTATGAACATATAGTAAGCCCAGCCACGTCTTGTGGCTTCAAGTATAAAAAATAAGAGGAGTGTATATACAAGAGAGGCATGAAGCCAAGCCAATGGTTTCAAGTACAAAAAACAGTAGCTAGCACTACTACAACGACTAATCTAAGTTCTCTACATCCTCACTCCCTTCTTTGCTCCCTTCTTCCTCTTTATCAGCCCTAGGGCCTTGTAAACGAGGGACAACATATCAATGTATGAAAAAGCAAATCTTTATTAACAATATTGACATTATTTAATTACTTTTAAATACCTAGGGGGTGCTCCAGTAGCCCAAATATACTGCTCCTTAGTAATCAAACCGTCATCATAGAAGTGCCTCCATGTATCTCCTCTGCGATGGTGGCGGTGGTAGGCTGTCTCGATAGGAGTAGGGTACCTGCCCACGATATCAAGCTGCAAGATGACACAATTTGTGCAGGGGTTAGTACAAAGAAACAACCTCCTAATAAACCACATAAATACAATATAATTTGAGATTGATACTTACAAATTGGGCCTCCCATGATTCAATACCCCCTGCTCCAAAATGCATGTTTTCATATTGCTCCATTTGGATCCTCCATGCCTCCACGTGCATAGACTGGGGTCTGCCTTTGCTGCCTTCATTGCTTTCTTCCACTCATGCTTGTGAGTGATGTGGGGCGACTGTGGGGCTAGCCTCTTAGTGGTTGACCTCCCTCTCTCCTAGCAATCTTGACTAGTGTCTGCCTCTCAAGCAAAGATCTTTTATTGGCAAGTATCATAACAATCTTTGACTTGGCCCATTTATCTGTGAACTAAACATTGGGGGGATTGGGATACCTAGAGCAAACAGCAGCGAGGGTCTCATCACCCAACTTTTTGGTTGGTCTTTGTAGTCAATAAAGCAATCTCTGTAGTTGTTAGCAATTACAGAGCGCATGAAGGTCATGATGTCCTTTCCCCATGCATCCATCAAGATGCCTCCTATCTGAGTGATGTCATAGAAGATCGTTCCATCACCCTTTGGCACGTCTGCATTATCGGAATCATCCTCGCCCCCACCATTACCCCCCCAAAGCACTATGCCATGCATCCCTCACCACTCTCCCTACTACTACACCTGTTGCCTTCTTGTGTCGAGCTAGTACACTGGCCATTCGTAGCTAGATAAGTGACTCTCGACTACATGGGAGTATGCTAGCCACTTGTAGCTGGAGAAGCGACTCTCGACTACACAGGAGTATGTCGGCAGCTCTGCAAGGTAGAAGGGCCTCCTGACCCACAAGGGGGGAGAAGGGGCTCAGCTCTATAGTTGCTAGGTTATCTCGACTCCATTGGGGTAATCTTAGTTGGTGTGGGGTTGGGGTGGTTTGGAGTCTATACTGCCGACTCCGGGGGGGTGTTTGGAGTACCCGTCATGTATGTATATAACTCCCCAGGAGTGGGAGGGTGCCTCAAAATGTTATATAACTCCCAAAAGATGGCATCCCAAAGATCAGGTGAGGGTGAAGAGCTTCCTAGCCACATGATAGAACTGAAGAAAAGAAAAGAAGAAGATTACCATTGAGCATGCCCTCTTTCCATCATGCATGCCCTTGTCATGAGATGCAAAAGAAAAAATAGAGTGACAGCCTGACATTGAGCAAGCATTTACAGACTCCTGCATTCTTTGAAAGAGAGGAGAAAAGAGAGGAAAAGAGAGGAGTAAAAATAGAGAAAAAGAGAGGAGTAAAAGGAGAAAAAAGAGAGAAAAAGAGAGGAGATAAGAGAGAAAGAGACAGAAAGTGAAAAGAGAAAAAGTGAGGATAAAAGAGAGAAAAAGAGAGAAGGAAAGAGAGGAGAAAAGAGACGAAAATAGAGGAAAAGAGAGGAGAAAAAAGGGAGGAAAAGCAAGGAGATAAGATAGAAAAAGAGAGGAGAAAAGAGACGAGAAAAAAGAGAGAAAAAGAGAGGAGATAAGAGAGAAAAAGAGAGGAGAAAAGAGCAAAAGAGAAGATAAAAGAGAGAAGGAAAAAGTGAGGATAAAAGAGAGAAAAAGAGAGAAGGAAAGAGAGGAGAAAAGAGAGGATTAAAAAAAGAGAAAAAGAAAGGAGATAAGAGAGAAAAAGAGAGGAGAAAAGAGACGAAAAGAGATGAAAAGAGAGAAGGAAAGAGAGGATAAAAGACAAAAAAAGAGAGGATAAAATACAGAAAAAGAGAGAAGGAAAGAGAGGAAAAGAGAGGAGAAAAAAGAGAGGATATAAGAGAGAAAAAGAGAGGAGAAAAGAGAAGGAAAGAGAGGAGAAAAGAGAGAAAAAGAGAATGCAATCCCTTAGTTCCTCACGAATGCAATCCCTTTCTTCATTCATGCAATCCCTTTCCATCATTCATGCAATCACTTATTTCCATCATTTATGCAATCCCTTTCTTGGAAGGGGAAGGGGAAGGGGAAGGGAAAGAGAAGGAAAAGGAAGGGGAAGGGGAAGGGGAAAGGGAAGAACATACTAAACTTGTAGACCATCTATGGATGGAGTAATGCAAGTTTGAATGCATTACTCAAGTAAGCTTTAAAGTCTATTTTGCAAACATGGTGGATTATGCTAGTGGGTCAATTACTCGAATGCTTTTTCTCATTTATGTTCTTCACGTGTAGGCTATTGTGTAAAATGCTTCCAAGGGAGAATAAATTACCGACCTCAAGAGATATGGCAAGGCAACATGTGACCTTTCTTGGAGGATTAGATTACAAGCGCATCCATCCATGTGTCAACGATTGTGTTCTATTTCGTGGACCACATAAGGATGCAAGAGAGTGTCCTACTTGTGGAGAGGCAAGATATAGAGAAAATCTCAAAACTTTGGACGTGCCTCATAAGGTTTTGCGACATTTTCCCATAATCCCTCGCATCCAACATATGTTCAAGTGCAAATCTATTGCAGAGCTCATGTCATGGCATTCCTCCCATCGATCAACTGATGGCAAGTGCAGAACTCCTGCGAACTCTCCTGCGTGGAAGCATATTGAAGACACATGGCCAAGCTTCAAGGAAGAACATAGGAGCTTGAGACTTGGATTGGGTATGGATTGTGTGAACCCATTTTGTCTCAAAAGCACCTCTTACAGTGTATGGCTAGTGATATTGGTGAATTATAATCTTCCACTCTCTATGGAGATTAAGAAAAGACATGTTATGTTATACCTTCTAATTCTAGGGAAACATAAAGTAAAAAATCCTGATGTTTATTTGCAGCCTTTGATTGATGAGCTAGAGATACTTTGGAGAGGTATCAAGGTGCATGATATGAGCAGGCCTCCCTCGTCACATGAGAGTTCAACTTCAAAGTAGTCTTGATGTGGATGATCCATGACTTCCCAGGCTATGGCGAGTTTTTAGGTGAGCATTGAACTTTTAATTATGAGTAGGCAATCGATGTGGCACCCTGAACCCACCTTGAACTTTCAATTGCGTCTATTGTTTAGGTCTCACTACATCGGGTTACCATGCATGTCTTGTTTGTGGTCCTTTGCTAGTTGCCTCACGGGCAAATGTATTAAGGTCATCTATGAGAATAACCATTGATTTCTTCCATGTGATCATCCTAGATATGTCGCCCCTTGGAATGAAGTCCCCCCACAGTCACTCCCTACAGGAGATTGGATGAGAATTTGGGATGGTTTCATGACTCCTCCACCACTTGGCATGAGCTGGTAAGGGTTTGTAACTATTATGTGCTATATTGAATGGAAATAAAGATTGCATGCTAACATGAGCTTTTGTTTGGATACTCCATCTTTTATCGTTTACCATATTGGTCCCACCTCAAGATCAATCACCTTCTTGATCCCATGCATATCTTTAAGAATGTGGCATCTACCATTTGGGAACATTTCAATCGGACACGAGATTTTGCAGGCATAAGGGAGGATCTATGCACCACAGGGAGGATGCATGAAGCTTGCTCACAAGAGAGGCCAAATGGGCATGTCTTTTTACCTCGTGCACCATGGAGGTTATCAAAGCTAGAGATAGTGGCGGTGAAATGAGCTAACACTACAATTCATACTCCCACCACTAGGTGCATGAGGTGTTTGAAGGCGGCCTTCACAAAGAGCAAGAAAAGAGGTGTAGAGCAATTATATGGCTTGAAATCTCATGATTGGCACAAGATGCTCCAAGAAAGTATTTTATGTGCATAATATCTTTTTTCTTCCAAGTTTGTGAGTGAATTAGAAGCAACTAACAACCATTCCTCGTGTGTTCAGTTCATACTACCTACTAGCATTTCTTCTAGTGCATCGAAGGACGTGAAGGATTGTATTTACAAGATGGGCGAGTTTGTGAGGTACTTTACAGGATACAAAATGTGAAGTGTATCAATGCTCCATGCAATGTTTTCATATTGCTAATATGGTGTACTTTTTCCTTTCTAGGTATGTGAGCTCTTTCACGTTCTATTCTCACAAGCCAACTACATCTCATAGTGCATTTGGTGGATGAGATTGCTATATGCGGTATTGTACATGCACGATGGTTGTTTTTCCTTGAGCACTTCATGAAGACCTTGAAGGGTTTTGTGAGACAAAATGCAAGGCCCAAAGATAGCATGGCCGACATTGGTTGGTACAAGAGTCACTTGTATATATTTATGAGTTTCTTGGTGATGTGGATAGCTCTCTCTCACGACTATGGAGAGATGATGAGGACCTAAGGATGACCTCTATTGTGCCTCAAGGGAAAGGACAGAGCAAAGTAATAGACATGGAGTTGCTTAATAATATCAACCTTTATTGCATGCTTAATAGTGATGTGATGAAAACATGGGTGACAAGATACGAGGATGCAAAGGCAAGAAGACAAGGAGAAAGAGCCCTCTTCCGTACACACCATGGATCTCATGTGCCATAGCCTCAACATCTAAGAGCATTTCCAAAGGATATTCATGTGGATTGGCTACTTGACGAAATGGAGAGAGCAGAGAGAGACGAGGGGGTGCATATCACAATGGAAGAATGGGACATTAGGGAAAAAGGGAACTCATTTTGGGGCCCTGTAAGAAATTCACTATTTTTTGATTTATTTCTCTCCTAAAAGACCTCAAAAATAGTAAAATACAGAAACGTGGCTCAGAACTGTCAGTAAGGATTACAGAACTGTCAATTCAAAAAGGAATAAGATAATCTTTTGTCTGACTAACACGATTTTGCATTAAATATCCTCTTAGATTTTTTTTTGTTTACCAAAGATTCCACATCTCTTTGGCCGACATGTGCAGGCCTTTCATAAAGAGTCCATCACTGAACTTAGTGATTGTGCACAAGTTTTCAAAATATTCACATGGATACCGCCACACTTCCACGATTCATGTTACAAAATGACTATGAGATTGAAAAACAAACTTCGCAACCTAAGAAGCAAAAAAAATGGCCGATACTAGTGAGTCACTATCTCAGAAGAAGCGATTACACCATCTTCACATCGACTTAGAAGAACAATATGCTCCAGCACAAAAAAGATGAAAGGATACGGTGCTGAATGCTCAACAGCGGGAAAATATGAGAAGAGAAGGGCTTCAACATATTGACTTATGGTGCGATGGAAGCATATATCCAAAATGTCAAGTTAAAAACTCTACACCTCCATTTGTCAATCCCACCACATTACTGAGGTTTGCCGGCGATGGACAAAATGGACTTCTTGGTTATATTTCAGTGCAGTCTGCATTGCGAAAACGTATAAAATGATGTACCTACAAGAAAAGGGGGCCAAGATGGAGGAGATAGCCATTCGTGCAAAATTGGAGCAGTAGTTGCAGAATGAAATTGAGGAGCATTCAAAGAGTAAAAAAGAGTTGACAAGAGCAAGAAAGAAGAGAACCATGCTTGGAGACAGACTACATAGCAGGAAGATTAAAAACATTGCAAATTTGAAGGCTGGGACTGGTGGATGCAAGCGACGAATTCAGGAAGCAAGGTTAGATTGAAATTTATCATTTTGTATACTCAAAAAGACTCTCTTCCAGACTATATCTATTTCGTCGATTGTCGCAAAATAAGAATGGAGGTGCTGAATGATATAGTCATATTGTGTTATTACTACAACAAATTATTGGAGCCTGCAAAAGAAAATATGGACCCGAACCTTCTTCCTGTTAAACAAATGAAAGGATTGCTTTCTTGCGGTGTAGCAAAAGGTTTGATTGAGGAAAAAAAATACAAAACAGTCAAACGCAATGTTGTAGAGGACTTTCTATCCAATAATCAAGTTGATGGCACTATAATCCAAGAGGCTCTTGATGTTAGTGGAGTTAGCAGGAAGGGATATAGTTCGATTTTCCATGCGATATCCTCAACTTTGAAAGATCAAAGGATTAAACGAGTTTTACTGCCAAATCCAGCAACCGTGTGGAGGATAAGAGGTCATTTGAATGAAAGTATAGATGAATTTATTGGGCAATATATCCATATTGAAGAAATATTTCATGGTGTTAAAGGAACCACTGTGTATGATCCTTGGAACAATATATTTTTAGATCTGCAACAACTTCAAAAAAGAATGGTCGAGTTTTATGGAATAACATTTGAGGAGTGCAAAGGCATTTTGAAATTTGTTATCAAACTGGATGAGTGTGAGGTTGTAAAGGAAAAGAAAATGGAAAGAGTTACTATTACATTGATGAATGGAGCAATTGATACATCATTGACTGAAGCAAGTTCGAAGTATTTTAGTGTGCAGTCAGAGAAACACATATGGTGGTTAGGCTCGTTCCAGGTATGATCATTTTTTGTTTTATACTTGATTTTGGTCATTGTTTTCAAATCTGATATAGTAATACTTTTGTTTTCTATAATCTCGCAGGTGAAGACCAAAGACCATGAAACACTAGATTGGGTGTTTCACCACACGGAAATACCAAGAATAATCAAAAGACAAGTGCAAGGCGAGAATCTCCATGTTGCAGGAAAAGGTGATTTTCAAGTAGAGTGGCACATGGCCGGGGAACTTAAAACACTTAAGTGCATGTATAACATTAGTAAAGGAGGCAACCCAAAGTCTCCTTGTCTTTACTGCAAAGAATCAACTCAAGTAATGGATTCAAAATGGTGGAAGAGAGCACCTAATAGAGATAAAGTTGACCCTGACTTCAAGGCCATTCTGGACATTCCACTATGTAATGTTCACATCTGCACATTGCATGGTCTATGTCAAATTATTGAGAAATTGGTATTTTTATATATTGGATTTGCTTGGAAACTCCGTCCCGAAAAAAATAGAAAGGATGCTCTTCAAGCATTGAAAAAAGTGTTATCCGATATAGGTCTGCATGGAGGAGATGTTCAAATCACAAAGGATTTTAAAAAGTCTACCAATGGCAAGGAGGTACCAATCAAGCCCTCTATTGGTGGTGTTAAGGCAAGAAGATTCTTGTCTCAACCCAAACACAGTAAGCAAGTAAGGCAAGGTAGAACAGTTTCAAAGATTAATTATGGATTGTGGAAGCAAGTCCATAATGCTGTGAAAGATCATGAGGCAGATGGGGAAGCACATAATAGGAAGGCAGAGGTGTGGAGGTCTCTTGATCAACTCTTCATGTTCTGTGACAAAGTAACATGGACAAAGAGTGATTACAAGAACTTTGAGGAGGCAATTAAACATTTTGGAAAGTCAATGAAAGACGCGTGGACAGCCTGCAATATAACTCACTACATGGTAAGGTTATGTCTTTTTCTTTTACTTAAGTGTGATCCTCTTTTTTTTTATTACTTACTATGCATTCTTATGTCTTACAGCATATCATATACAACCACCTTCCCTATTTTGTCAAAAAGTATGGATGCCCACCTATTTGGTCTACCCAAGGCATGGAGAAGTCTCACTACATGGCACGTAATGCATTTTTTAGACACACACAACACTATGGAGGGAGTCAGAAGGCAAATAGTCTGAAGGAAGTCTTCCAATGGTTTTACCGAGGCATACTACAGAGGCTGCATGCTAAAAGAAAAGTTGCTAGCTCCAAAATCAAGCTTGCTTTTCTTCTAGCCCAAAAGCAAAGACGAAGACAAGCTCTAGACAATTCAATTGCAGCAGAGAGACATAGACAATGGAGGGAATCGAAGATATTTAGAAACCATAAATGGACAAGTAAACATGAATAGGACTCATTTGTAACTTATTGGTGTTATGTCCACATGTTTTCAAACTCATTCAATAGAAATTTTTTTAGTGGAACAAGTGACTCGGTGTTATGCATGAAAAGTATTTCTTTTGTGAAACATATGATCTGAACTTAATACAATTTGTTTACAATTTCAATATATTGTTCATTTAATATTTAACGACACCACTCTATGTAAATGTACAAATCATTTCATCATCAACTTATTAATCATTTATACAAGATCATACCAGATATCAAAGACTTTATACAAATCAGTTCAAATTTAATATAATGTTTGTGCTATATTCGATGACTAAATCCTATTTCTCCCAGGGCCTGCCGATTGGAACTCTCTTTTTGATCTTGATTGGAGTCTTTTTCTTCTTTATTGGCTTGATGTCGACTGTCTCTTTATCCTTTTCTTCAGCTCTCTCCACCTCTTCCTCTTCTTGGACTGTGTGGCCTGATGCAATCATGGGTGGCTCTCGAAACCTTACGAGCTGGTGTTTTCCATAGCCCTCCAGATATTTGGGCTCCTTAACACCACATGCTAATGCATAAGAAGTGTAAGACAAAAAGTAAGCGGCCCTAGAGGCCTGCTTATTCACATAATCTCCAAATATATCTATGGCAGACAACCTCTCTATCAAAATGATCTTTTCCTTTTGCCATGAAAGAACATGTCCACCTAAAGCCCTGGACAAACATTTTAGGAAGTAAACAATGGCTTCTCCATTGTTGCTCAACTGCCTATGGTAAATCAAGATCTTGGCACTGCCTAGATCATGAATATAATGAGCTAGGCCTGACATTTTGCAAAACCCAACCTGCCTGCTTCCACTTGATCTCTGGAGGAATGTGTCATCCTCAATTTGTAGCTGCCACATATCAAAGGATTGGAGTGAGACAATACACAACCTACAAAAACAAAGTTAAGTAGAACTCAAAGTATTTGATTTGAAGTACCTTCTCATTTTCATCAGCAACAAGCAGTTCATCTTTCCAAAGATTTATCCCTCTCCCCTCTTGTCCAGCCTCTTCTTTAGGCTTTTCTGTGTATAGTGCTGAGAGATTCATAGCTTCCTGTGTGGGCTGGAAGGCAGCTTCATCTGGCTCTTGGAACTTTTCAGCCTCTTTGAAACAAAATAAAAGGGCCTCTACAGGATCAAACATTGTTTGCAAAGCCAGTAGTGAATGGTCATCCTCTATGCCAACCTCCTTGTCAAGCCTTGAAGCCTGGGCAATAAGGGAAATGGCATAGTCCTCCCTCAAATCAAACATACACTCTATATCATGGAGTAAAACATAATCCTTTCCACCAATCAACACACCTGAAAGCATGGGCACTGCATAGTTGCTGCTCTGAACATCAAAATCTTCAACTGGCTCTGCTCCCCTCAGAGTTTTTGTCCTCAGTTGAACAAGTTCAAGAGCAGCCACTTGCAGCCCCTCATCTTGAAGGTTGATATCTTCTTCTTGCTCTGCCATTTCTGTGACCAAAGAAACATCCTCCTTTTCCTCTGCTTCAGATCTGTCTTCTTCTTCTATTTCCTGCCCTTGTTCATCCAAAGACTCCTGACTGAAGACAATGTACATAAGAAATGCCATGCTCTCCTCCAGCACTCTGCACTTTCTGGTGTGCAAAGTACAGTTGAATTTATAGTGATCAGGCAGGCTGTCAAATCTTCTGTTCACATGGTACCTCAGCCTGTCATTGGAGACAATATGATTTATGTGCACAAAAACCTTTTCTCCTTCCACAATTCTTCCTGCCTCTGTCAGCTCTTTGAAGGTATCCCAATAGTCTGAAAGAAAATCTTTGTGCTGCTCTAGTACAGAGCTCATTGTGAACTCCATGTTGAAAATACTGTGGTATATATGGAAGTTACTCTGAGCCTTGCATTTGTGAAGAAACTCAAATACGAGCAAATCTGGAGAATTGTCCTCTTCTGGCTCCATTTGTTTTTTGATGGAAGAATCAGCACTCTGCTCCAGTCTCTTTTTTTTGCCTGTTCAAAAACTTATATACTATGAATTCTATATGTTGACATATGCAATCAGTGAATGCATTGTATATCACCAGATAATTCCTTCATGACATCTCATGACTCACCTGGTGATTGCTGTGGTCTAATAATAGCAGCAGAAAAGTCCAGCTTCCTCTTGAAAGGTGGGGCCTGGGAGCCAGCTGTTCCAAAACAAAAACATTTCTCATCATCAAGGAAGATTTCCACAGGGCTAAAGATAGCAAATTAATGAGGTAGAAGTGAGAACCAAATCAGACACAGGAATTTGCAGCAAAATGCGATATGGGCTGTTTTGAGAATTATAAACCACTCTCCTCGCATTTTGTTGCAAATTCTCAAGTTCTGTTCATGTGCATGTCAAATCAAGCACTGGGTTCATCTCAGTGATTCCTGGACACTATGATCTCATATGCAAGAGAAATAATGGAATGAGTGAAACTTTTCATGAGGAATGTGTCAACAACAGGAATCTGCAGCAAAATGCGATATGGGCTATTTAGAGAATTATAAACCACTCTCCTCGCATTTTGTTGCAAATTCTCAAGTTCTGTTCATGTGCATGTCAAATCAAGCACTTGGTTCATCTCAGTGATTCCTGGACACTATGATCTCATATGCAAGAGAAATAATGGAATGAGTGAAACTATTCATGAGGAATGTGTCAACAACAGGAATTTGCAGCAAAATGCGATATGGGCTGTTTAGAGAATTATAAACCACTCTCCTCGCATTTTGTTGCAAATTCTCAAGTTCTATTCATGTGCATGTCAAATCAAGCACTTGGTTCATCTCAATGATTCCTGGACACTATGATCTCATATGCAAGAGAAATAATGGAATGAGTGAAACTTTTCATGAGGAATGTGTCAACAACAGGAATTTGCAGCAAAATGCGATATGGGCTGTTTAGAGAATTATAAACCACTCTCCTCGCATTTTGTTGGAAATTTCTAGTTTCTATTCATATCCAACTACAATCTAATTTCTGGGTGATTTACCACATTCTTGAACAGTATAAATTGAAAATGTAACAAGAAGGATGGAGCTGAGTGAAGACATTGGGACATCAAAAATCCAATGGATGGAAGAAATAAATGTTAAAAAACATTGAAACCAATCTAGAATTCTGACCTTTTTTTTCCTTTTCCATGCTGATGGAGTTGCACTGGTAAATCTCCTGCTCTTTCTCTAGCTTGAACTTTGCACTCTAGGTAACCTGGAGATCTGGCAGTAGTAGTAGTCTTCAGGCAGGTTGTAGTCTGGATGGAGTGTGCTGGGTAGGAAAGGATCAGAGAGAAGGAAATGGAAGATGCGAGGGTCGTGGCAGGGATGAAAGATTGGGAGACAGGGGAGGGAAAAGTGGTTGTGGTATTGATGATGAAATCATGAATGGCACAAGTTCCAAGGCATAAAGTGTACTTTCACACGTGCCAAATTTCAAACTCCAAGAGATCTGGGTCCCATCCACACGTGTGAAAAACGACTACATTCCACACATGTGGGATTTAGAGATTCTTTATTTCTATTTGCACTTATTTGTGGTATCCTGTTTTAGACCTCTTGCCCTCCAGTCTCTGCTCTCTTGCCTCCCTACCTCCATACTCTGCAACATCAGCATCCTGTCCAGCAGCACAGGTTCATCCTCAGCACAGGTTACTCCTCAGCAGCACAGCACATCCACAGATAGATGCCAGGTCAGTAACAATGGGTACTCCCCTTAGTCTCTGCAATCTTCTTGCCTAAAATAGAAAAAATCCATCCTGCATGGAAATGCATAGACTCAAGTCAAGACAGAGAAATCACTGTGGGAATGAAGATCTTCAAGTGTGATATTTGCATGTGAGGGTAAAACTGTACATATGGGTTCTCCCTTCAGTCTGTGCACACTTCTTGCCTTCCATAGACTCAATCCATCCTGTATGGTTATGCAAACACCTTCAAATGACTGAAGGCATATTCCAGCATGCTGACTCATGAATTTGCAGCAAAATGCGAGGAGAAGGCATTAGGAATTTCAAACTGCTGAAATCGTGTTTTGTTGCAAATATTGAAATATTGCTTCATCAACCCCTGTCATTCTGGTTTTGTGACTTCCATAGCTGTAATCTTCTTGCATAAACTCCATTCATACTGTATTTAGTTGGAGAGACATAGAAATCACTGTAGGAGTGCACCAGCATGTCATTTCAAATATTTGCAGCAAAATGCGATGTGGACCTGTCTGAAATTCCAAACTGCTCATATCGCATTTTATTGCAAATTTCTCTATATGGCTTCATCCACCCCTGTGATTGCCTTTTCTTTGTTAGAACATGTTCTCCATGTCTGTGATCTCTTTCCAATCCTTTGTATGCAGTTTTTCAGAGTGATGGCAAGAACCAAGTCAACTGCAAGGAAAGTTGGCAAAGGGCCAGGGGTTGCAGCAACAGCAGCTGGGGCAGGTACCAAGAAATTTAGTGTGCCTCCAAAGGGAAGAGCTGCACATGGCAGGAAGGGTAAGCCAATGAGCTTGCTCAAGCAAAAGGCCAAAATATTGAATCAAGGTGCAGGTGTGCTAAGGGAGATCAGGAGGCAACAGAAAGCTATAGGCTTTGCAATACCCAAAGCACCCTTTCAAAGACTAGTGAGAGAAATTTGTGACAGTTGGAACCTTGGGTTCAGGTGGAATAGAACTGCCATTCTTTCCTTACAGGAAATGGCAGAGGGTTACTTGGAGAAATATTTTGAAGATGCAATGCTTGTAGCAGCCCATGCTCATAGGGTGACCTTGATGGCCAAAGACTTCAACACTTTGTCCAGAGTGAGATGGAGGTATGACAAGCTTGTTCATCCTGTGGAATGGCAGGACATCAAAATGAGAGACATATTGCTAATTCCACCTACAAGGAAGTTGAAGGTTGATGAGGTAAAGGTTGTTGAGGTAACACACTCAAAGAACACTAGAGGGAAGGCTTCTTATGAGGACTCACTGAAGCAGCAAATAAAAGAAACAAAATCTGTTATAGATGTGGAGACTGGAAAGAAGGAGCTATAGATACATAGAAGGTTGAAGGAGCTGGGCCCTGATGTAGTTGTTCATATTGAGGATGAAGTTTCAGTGAATGATTTTGACTTGACAAAACAATGCTTAGCAGCATTGGCTCATAAGAATGAGTATTGCTCAGATACTATCATTCTTGCAATACTCTAGTAAGTGTCTATAAATTTTACATTTTTTGCAAATCAATCCTCCTTGTACCTCCTTTATAACCTACCCTAATTATTTTCTGATCCTATGCAGCATGATGAGAAGCTGGCTTCACCGCTCTGTACAGCATACAGTCCATATTGTTGATCTAGCCATTTCTTCTAAATTAAGAGATGCAAAGGAGACTCCCATGAGTATTTCCAGCTGGTTCAAACACTGCAATTTTGAAGTAATTGATGTTTTTCTACTTCCATACCATAGCAGGTATGTGGGTGACTACTTCTTTTAAGATTCTTCTTTAAGATTGGGAACTCTTGTAGCCTTTGATTTTCTTATGCTTTTTTCCTTATGCAGTGACCACTGGAGTTTTGTGTCTATTGACATCCAGCAGAAGCAATGCTTTCTATTCAACTCTCTAAAAAACACACACAGAGAGCTGAAATTGTAAGTGCTGTGTGTGCTTTTTGAACTTTAAACTTCATTATTTTGATATCATACTAACTAAATTATACATATTGCAGTTGTATTAGAAGGCTTTTAGATGCATTGGATCACTGTCCTCCAAATGTCTCTCTTTTGGATTCAATAGAGCCAATAATTCTAGAGGTAAAAAGTCTATTAAATGCTATGTCTTTGAACTTATTGAATAATTTTGTTTTGTGCTGATGCTAACAGTTTCTAACATATCTTTCTAACTGTACAGACACCACAACAAAATGATTCAAGTAGGTGTGGATGGAGGGTGCTGAACAATGCAAAATATATACTTTCAAGCTACTTTGAGAAGGAACAGCCAGACCTGGTAAGGAAAAATACTTTTCATTTAGCTTGAAGATAATTCATAATGATACAAAGTGTTCTAAATTATCCTCTGCCATTGCAGATGAAAGAGGATAGCTTCAGCTCCAACTATGTACATAATTTTGGAGCTCATACAATTTGGAGGTTTTTGAGCTATGCCTCCCCCAAACCTATTGTACCAGCTACTGTGGAGCTGGGTGAAAGCTCTAAAGTACAAGAAGGTGTCATACACCTTGATCCCACAAATGAAGCACCTAATGCTGAGGACCAGAAGCCACAGGAGCAATCACATAGTGCTGAGGAGGAGCAGACATAGGAGCAAAGACCTGCTGCTGATGTTGAGGAGAAGGTGGAGAAGCAGCAAAGAGAGGCTCCTGGGGCAGTGGAGGAGACAGGATGGAGCACGGACAGGATGGAGCAGCAGAGAGAACATCCGCAATTGAGCTAGGGAGCAACATTCTCTTAATGAGATATTGACTAGCACATCACCATTCTCAACAACATCAATATCAATAAGTTTATTTTCTGCACCAAAATACTCTTCATCTTGATCCATTGGGACAAGCTTTGTGCCTAGCATTCGACTGCGCTTGTAATAAAAAGAGAAAAAAAAAATTTTGTGATGCAACCATGTACTTCAGTTGCATAGAAGGTTGGACCACCTCACAAAACACTGAACTACATGTCTTCTTATCCCAACCTTTATCCAAAAATTGTGGCATGCATGCCGAATTTGTTGCTTTAACTGTGAACATTGTTTTTGAAACCTTCACTGGAAAGGTATTAAACAAGTCCACAAAAACTGTGAGAGGCATGCACAAAGAAATTTTTACTATCCTAGTGGCAATATTGGGCCTCAGAGCTTTCTGTACTTCTGTAAAAAGCTTCGCCCTATATGCCTCTGTAACACTAGAATGTGGGTGAGGCCAATCCACTGAATTCCACGCCGGAAGGTCTTGTTTTATTAATACACCATGTGTGTTAGCTTTGTCCAGCAACTGATAAAAATGATCAGTAAAAAATATACCCGATTGAGCTAGCTCTGTTGCACATCGACCTTGGTATTGTTGTTCTCCTATCGATCCATGCAGAACATCTATAAATCCCAGAATACAATCGATGTTTTGCCATGTCTCATACAATGAAGGATATAAATCTGAAATAAAACAACACAAGAATGTCAATAAGCTAAGAGAGAAAGCTTCATCTTAAAAATCCATACACCTCATGAAGAAAAAAACCACAATAGAAAAATATACAATTAGGCATGTGTTGCAGAAGATTTTTTGGATAGTCTCACAAGACAAGTACTTTATGCATGTACACGTGCTGAATCAAAACTTCTTTCACGGATATCTTCCCTTTGGTGATTTTAAAATCTCGTACTCTTCCCTTCCACGACGCCAAGAAAATGTTTTTTGTCTGGGGTCTTTTTCTTTTGCTAGGTTGCATGAGCACCCATGCTCCTTTCGAAACACTAAACCTTTCCCAAGTTCCTTCCGTTTTGACTGTACTTGAATTCTCTACCGACGAAATAGAAGAAGCAGGTCGACGGGGTAAGGATGTTTGGTATAATTCTGCCTTCGTAGCATTATCATCCACAGAGCGTCTTCCACAAGAACGGCCGTGGTTTTGGTTCACCATGGAGATTTTCTGAATCTGTAACAATAGCAAAGTAATGTAACTAAGATAACAATTTGAAGTTTCAAGAAAGAGAAAGTGGGCAGACAGACATTTGACGAGAAACATCTTACTCTAAGCCAAACAGGATCAAGGGAGCAGTTTTGGAAAAGAAAGGCTGTTGCACAATGAGGCAATGGTGTAGAATGGTAGACCTTTCGCACGAAAGGCGGCACAACATTTGAAAGTTCAAAGGAAGGTGGAAGCGGGAAGGATCTTGTCAGATAAAATGTCAGTTTAGATTCTATCTTCTTGTCCAAAGATCTTCTGAGAATAAAAAACCAATCTCCACATTAATGTAGCACGCTTGTACTTACATAAATTATTGTTTCTTTTTTCTATTTTCTCTTATTTTCATGAATTTTCAACATTACGTTGGCCTTCTATTGATTGGTTGAGAGCTTATTTTTCCAAACCGTAAAAGGCCCCAAAATGAGCTCCCTTTTTTCCTAATGGTATGCTAGGAGATGCATGAGCAAGTTTGGTATATAGAATGTTATGCATGAGTTAGGAGCTTTCAACAATTTAGATTGCATATTTAATTGATTTTTTCTTGGTGTAGTGTACTATGTTCAATGCTATATGGTGTGAGGGCAAGCATTTTCAAACACAAGGAATCGATGATAAAAGAAACACACAAGATTGCAAAGTCATTGTTAGCTTTGAGGGAGCCAATGGAGCCATGGATGATTATTGTGGCATAATCCAAGATATTATTAAGCTTGACTTTCGACGCTTCTTTGTGTATTTTTTGGATGTAAAGTGGTTTAAGGATATGGTGGAAAGTGGCCCTAATGCAACAATCAAACTCCATGCAAGTGGCTTCGTAACCATTGACTCCACAAAGTCTTGGCAAAGTAAGAAGGACACACTAGTACTACAGCAGCAATGTGAACAGGTATTGTACACACAGATAAAAATACTCACTTTTAAATATTTGATATCTTCGATGCAAGAAAAATAATATGATTGTATTTGTGTTTGAATTAGGTTGTCTATCAACCAATGGTGGATAATAATAGGTGGTGGCATGTCATACCTATTACGCCACGTTCCAAAGTGATGTATAGTACATTTACTAATATGGAGTGTATGGAGGATGATCATGGCCATGGAGGTGATGATGACCACGATACGAGAGAGGAGCATGATCATCAGATAGAAGATATAGATATTGAGGCCATTACCCGTGAGGACGAGCCTACCATTGGTGATGCTGATTTCGATGAGCACATGAGTAGTAGAAGTAGTAGTGGGTTGGATGTATTTGTAGGTCTCAACACTGGTTTGGATTTTGAAGTAGATAGTTTGGCAAGGGTTGATCTCATTGAGGATGAGATTGCATCATTGATATTGGCAAAACTATTTTACATATTTTTTCATTCTCCTCACCTCACTTAATTTTTGTATATGTGGGTTTGCCAAAAAGCATTGATATTTTTATTAAAATTATGTGCTTTGGTAATCATGGGCAATCTTTGAAAAGCAGTGATGTACATTTATCAGCCTGCACCAAAATCTCACTTTCTGTATTCTTTGTTTTGTGTCTAAATCCGTGTCTAATTCATAGTGCAAATGCACTATTAGATGCACAAATAGACATGCTAATAGACGTGCTATTAGACACGCTCGTATCTTCACTATTTTAGCAATGTCTATAGACGTGCTCACTATTTTGAGCATCTATCAAGTGTGTCTATAGTTGCTTTGTCTTGTTGTGATTATTTGTGGCAATATACACTATAAAATAGATGCATCCTCATTGTTTTAATGATTCTCTTTTACAGTACAAAAAGTACAATGCATTATGGTCATATGGATGAAATTTTTGCATGGAACACATCGATTCAAAGAGTCATGTATGATTGTGGAGTCATGGCTTTCTTCACACAAGATAGCCGAGCAAGTGCATTGGATACCAATCTTCTCTCACAGCAATTGGATTATTGTGGGACCATACACGAAATCTATGAAATTGATTTTAGACGATTTAGTATTTTAATTCTTTATGTAAAATGGTTTACACAACAAGACCAAGCACCCATAAATGTGCACACAGACGCGTTTACTGAACTAAATAAAAAACTTATGGGCGCATCTATTTACACGTCTATTTCCACATCTGGAGACCTGCATCTAACAGCACATCTATATAGCAGACATGCACGTATAGACGTGCATTTAGATCCCTAAATAGATGCTCTGCTTAAAAATTTAGAAAATAGACAGACGCGCATCGTTAAACACATGTATAGATGCATTTTTAAACGGTCTTATAAACGCGTTTATAGACGTGCAAATAGATGCTTCCCGAACAGACAGACACATATATATATGCATTTATAGATGCACTGATAGACGTGCTTTATAATATTTTTTTTTAAATTTACAGAATGCTGTGTATGTTGTGTATGCTATATAGTTACAAGAATCCCATTTCCACATTGTGTAATTCAATTCTTACAGCCAATCGCATTTTAATTACAATTCCAAATAAAACATTACAACTCCAAAACGCAATAAAATTGAAAGCTCAAAGAGTGCTTGTATGTACATATAGCACAAAGCTAAGCCCAATCATGTGGCTTCAAGTACAAAAAATAAGGAAGCTAAGCCACGTCATGTGGCTTCAAGTACAAAAAATAAGAGGAGTGTATATAGAAGAGGCACGAAGCCAAGCCAGTGGCTTTAAGTACAAAAAAGAGTAGCTAGCACTATTTCTACAACTAATCTATGTTCTCCACGTCCTCACTCCCTTCTGTGCTCCCTTCTGCGCCTCCTTCCTCGTCTTCTTCCTCGTCGTCTTGTGCACGGGCTTGTAAACAAGGGACAACATATATCAATGTATGAAAAATCAAATCTTTACTTATAATATTGACATTATTTAATTACTTTCAAATACCTAGGGGGCCGCTCCAGTAGCCCAGATATACTGCTCCTCAGTAATCAACCTGTCATGATAGAAGTGCCTCCATGTATCTCCTCTGTGATGGTGGCAGTGGTAGGTTGTCTCGATAGGAGTAGGGTATCTGCCCACGATCTCAAGTTGCAAGATGACACAATTTGCGGAGGGATTAGTACAAAGAAACAACCTCCTAATAAACTACATAAGCAATATAATTTGAGATCGATACTTACAAATTGGGCCTCCCATGATTCAACACCCCCTGCTCCAAAATGCACGCTTCCATATTGCTCCATCTAGATCCTTCATGCCTCCATGTGCTGCAGACTAGGGTCCTCCCTCGCTGACTTCATTGCTTTCTTCCACTCACTCTTGTGAGTGGTGTGGGGTGGGCGACTTGGTGGCTGACCTCCCTCGAGCCTGGCAAGCTCCGCTAGTGCCTGCCTCTTAAGCAAAGATCTTTTATTACCAAATATCATAACAATCTTTGACTTGGCCTATTTATCTGTGAACTGGCGATTGGGGGGATTAGGATACCTAGAGCGAACAGCAGTGAGGGTCTCATCAGCCAACCTTCTTGGCTGGTCTTTGAAGTGGATAAAGCAATCTTTATAATTGTTAGCAATTATAGAGTGCATGAAGGCCATGATGTCCTTCCCCTATGCATCCATCAAGATGCCTCCTATCTGAGTGATGTCATAGAATATCGTACCATCACCCAGAGGCACGTCTAAATCATCTGAATCATCATCGTACCCACCGCCACCCCTCCCAAAGCACTGTGCCATGCATCCCCCACCGCTCTCCCTGCTACTACGCCCTACCGTGTCATGTGGAGCTAGTATGCTGGCCACTCATAGCTGGAGACTGCACGGGACTACATGGACCACTCGTAGCTGGAGAATTGAGTCTCAACTACACAGGAGTACGCCTACGGCTCTGCGAGATAGAAGGACCTCCTGACGGCATGGGGGAAGGGGCATAAGACGGCATGGCAGAAGGGGCATAAGAGGGCATGGGGGAAGGGGCATAAGATGGCATGGGAGATGAGCCTACGCTGTGTAGCCATCTGGGCTATGCTGACTCTGCTGGGGTGATCTCAGCTGGTGTGGGGTGGTTTGGAGTCTGTAGTGCCGACTCCTAGGGGGTGTTTAGAGTACCCATCATATACCCGTATAACTCCGTAGGACTAGGAGGGTGCCCTAAAAGATTATATAAGTCCCTAAAAATAGACTCCCATAGATCAGGTGAGCCCGAAGCGCTTCCTGGCCACATGATGAACTGGAAAAAAGAAAAAAAGACGATTACTGATGAGTTGAGAAGAAAGGGGAAGGGAAGAGATGATTACTATTGGAGCACGTCTATAGACGCGTCTGATTAGCGTGTCTATTTTTGCATATAATAGTGCATCTATAGACGTCACTGTCTATGTCTGCAAATAGGCTGGACGTCGCACATCTAGACGCGCCTATAGATGCAGTTTTAGACGCGCTCTGAGACTCGCCTATAGACGCGCTCAAACAGACGGACTTTTCTAAAAAGTAGAAAAGGACATGCGTCCGACAGAAAAATGTAACACTAATACCCACATCATGCGTTTTTTGGATACGAGAAAGTACAAATCCAAAGAGAGCAAACTTCCAAAAAAGACCAACTACGAAAAGACTTACCTTGGATAGAGGTATGGAAGGTTCTTCTCCTTTTTCAAAGTTGCTTCTCTTCCTTGTTCACCCTCTTCTCCTTTAAGCTTGGAAGTAATTAGTGTGGGTGCCTTCCTCTTAAGTGTAAGCTTGAAAGTAAGTGTGGGTGCCTTCCTCTTAAGCATCGAAACTGTGGATCTGCTAATAACGAAGCAAGCAAGATGCACGAAGTATCAGTAATGTGAAGAAAAGCAAAGCGAGCACACTAAAAGCAGATTTAGAAGTTGCGTCTAATAGCTCGTCTATATACACATCTAATTACACAGATCAGATGCAGTTTTAGATGCACTTGTAGACGTGCACCACAGAACAAATAGACACAGTTTTAGACATGCTTTTAAGACGCGTACCACAGAACAGACAAACGCGGTTTTAGACGCACCACAGAGTTTAAAATTAAATATTTGAAGAAAATTAAAAAATTTTGGATTGTTTGTTTGTAGGATGTCTTCATCTTCAACAAGTAGCTCCAGTGAGGATGAATCCCTCTGTATCCACCATCGTGAAATGTGGTTGGAGCAAAAAATCAAATGTATGTGTGATCGATGTCGAGGACACATGTATCATGCACACAGGATTACACTCAATCACATCTTAAAGTATGGAGAATGGGATGTGACCATAAACATGGTAAGGGTTTGTAAGTTAAGGATGATTGAGATACCTATGGATGTTCATATGTTTGAGTTATGATCCCCTTTTAATTTGATACAGGATGCAATGCCACACCCCCATATGTTGCCCTATGCTCGCCGTGAGGAGGCGAAGCGTCGGCGATATGAGGTGGGATCTTCAGGAGGGACCGTTACGAATGTATGGAGTGATGGTGATACTAGCCCTCCACCATTACCTCATGAAGCCATGGAGGAGGAGGTGTTTGGTCATATGGTGTGGGATTTATATGTCCATCAAGGGAGGGATGATAGCATGGAGCAGGATGATCTTTTTACTGCAGCATCGACTCCACTGTTTGAGGGGTGTACATTCTCTATTCTACGTGCCTCCCTTGAGTTAATAAACTTGCAAACCATCTATGGATGGAGCAATGCAAGTTTGAATGCATTACTCAAGTAAGATTTAAAGTCTATTTTGCAAACATGGGAAATTATGCTAGTGGGTCAATTACTCGAATGCTTTTCCTCATTTATGGTCTTCACGTGCAGGCTATTGTGTAAAATGCTTCCAAGGGAGAATAAATTACCGACCTCAAGAGATATGGCAAGGAAACATGTGACCTCTCTTGGAGGATTAGATTACAAGCGCGTCCATGCATGTGTCAACAATTGCATTTTGTTTCGTGGACTACATAAGGATGCAAGTGTCCTACTTGTGGAGAGGCAAGATATAGAGCAAATCTCAAAACTTTGGACATGCGTCATAAGGTTCTGTGACATTTTCCCATAATCCCTCGCATCCAACATATGTTCAAGTGCAAATCTATTGCAGAGCTCATGTCATGGCATTCCTCCCATCGATCAACCGATGGCAAGTGCAGAACTCCTGCGAACTCTCCTGCATGGAAGCATATTGAAGACACATGGCCAAGCTTCAAGGAAGAACCTAGGAGCTTGAGACTTGGATTGGGTATGGATGGTGTGAACCCATTTGGTCTCAAAAGCACCTCTTACAAAGTATGGCTAGTGATATTGGTGAATTATAATCTTCCACCCTCTATGGCTATTAAGAAAGGACATGTTATGCTGTCCCTTCTAATTCTAGGGAAACATAAAGTCAAAAATCCTGATGTTTATTTGGAGCCTTTGATTGACAAGCTAGAGATACTTTGGAGAGGTATCGAGGTGCATGATGTGAGCAGGCCTCCCTCATCACGAGACTTCAACTACAAAGCAGTCTTGATGTGGATGATGCATGACTTCATAGGCTATGGCGAGTGTTCAGGTATGCATTGCACTTCTAATTATGAACAGGCAAAGGATGTGGCACCCTAAACCCACCTTCAACTCTTAATTGCATCTATTGTTCAGGTCTCACTACATCGGGTTACCATGCATGTCCTGTTTCTGGTCCTTTGCTAGTTGCCTCACAGGCAGATGCATTGAATAAGGTCATCTATGAGAATCACCATCGATTTCTCCCACCTAATCATCCTAGATATGTTGCCCCTTGGAATGAAGTCCTCCCACAATCACTCACCGTGGGAGATTGGATGAGAATTTGGGACAGTTCCACGACTCCACCACTTGGCATGAGCCAGTAAGGGTTTGTAACTATTGTGTGCTATATTGGCTAGAAATAAAGATTGCCCGCTAGCACCAACTTTTGTTTAGATACTCCATCTTTTATCGTTTACCATATTGGTCCCACCTCAAGATTAATTACCTGCTTGATCCCTTGCATATCTTCAAGAATGTGGCATCTACCATTTGGGAGCATTTGAATGGGACACGAGATTCCGTAGGCATAAGGGAGGATCTACGTACCATAGGGAGGATGCATGAACCTTGGCCACAAGAGAGACCAAATGGGCATGTTTTTTTACCTCGTGCACCGCGGATGTTATCAAAGCTAGAGATGGCGACGGTGAAGCGCACTATTACTACAATTTGTACTCCCACTGGATGCAGGAGATGTTTGAAGGGAGCCTTTACAAAGAGGAAGAAAAGATGTGTATAGCAATTATATGGCTTGAAATCTCATGATTGGCACAAGATGCTCCAAGTAAGTATTTTATGTGCATAATATCTTTTTCCTTTCAAATTTGTGAGTGAATAATTATAAGCAACTAATCAACCACCTCCTCGTGGGTTCAGTTCATACTACCTACTAGCATTTCACGTAGTGCATCGAAGGACGTGAAAGATTGTATTTACAGGATGGGCGAGCTTGTGAGGTACTTTACATGATACAAAATATGATGCATATCAATGCTCCATGCAATTTTGAATGCATATTGCTAATATGCTGTACTTTTTCAATTCTAGGTATGTGAGCTCAAAGGAAATAGATCCCACCATGCTTGAGAATGCTCAAGTTATGTCAGTGGACGTGGTTTGTTTAGTGGAGGAGACATTTCCACGTTCTATTCTCATAAGCCAACTACATCTTATAGTGCAGTTGGTGGATGAGATTGCTATATGCGGTACTATACATGCACGATGGTTGTTCTTCCTCAAGTGTTTCATGAAGACCTTGAAGGGCTTCGTGAGACAAAATGCAAGACCCGAAGGTAGCATGGCCGAGGGTTGGTTGGTACAAGAGTTACTTGTGTATATTTTTGAGTTTCTTGTTGATGTGGATAGCTCTCTCCCACGACTATGGAGAGATGATGAAGACCTAAGGATGACCTCTATTGTGCCTTAAGGGAAAGGACGCAACAAAGTAATAGACATGGAGTTGCATAATAGTATCAACCTCTATTCCGTGCTTAATAGTGTTGTGATGAAAAGATGGGTGACAAGACACGAGGATGCAAAGGCAAGAAGACAAGAAGAAAGGGCCCTCTTTCGTACACACCACGGATCTCGTGTGCCATACCCTTAGTATCTAAGAGCACTTCCAAAGGATATTCATGTGGATTGGCTACTTGATGAAATGGAGAAAGCAGAGAAAGAGGAGGGGATGCATATCACAATGGAAGAATGGGAGTATGCTAGGGGATGCATGAGCAAGGTCGGTATATAGAATGTTATGCATAAGTTAGGAGATTTCAATAATTTAGATTGCTTATTTAAGTGATTTTTTCTTGGTGTAGTACACTATGTTCAATGCTATATGGTGTGAGGGCAAGCATTTTTGAACACAACGGATTGATGATAAGAGAAATACACAAGATTGCAGCGTCATTGCTAGCTTTGAGGGAGCCAATGGAGCCATGGATGATTATTGTGGCATAATCCAAGATATTATTAAGCTTGACTTTCGACGCTTCTTTGTGTATGTTTTGGATGTAAAGTGGTTTAAGGACGTGGTGGAAAGAGGCCCTAATGCAACAATCAAACGCCATGCAAGTGGCTTTGTAACTATTGACTCCACAAAGTCTTGGCAAAGTAGGAAGGACACACTAGTACTATCGCAACAATGTGAACAGCTACTGTGCACACATATAAAAATACTCGCTTTTAAATATTTGATGCAAGAAAAGTAACATGATTGTATTTGTGTTTGAATTAGGTTGTCTATCAACCAATGGTGGATAATAATAGATGGTGGCATGTCATACCTATTATGCCACGTTCCAAAGTGATGTATAGTACATTTACTAATATGGAGCGTATGGAGGATGATCATGGCCATGGACATGATGATGATCGTGATACGAGAGAGGAGGATGATCATGAGATAGCAGACACAGATATTGAGGCCATTACCCATGAGGACGAGCCTACCATTGGTGATGTTGATTTCGATGAGCACATGAGTAGCACAAGTAGTAGTGGGTTGAATATATTTGTAGATCTAAACACTTGTTTGGAATTTGAAGTAGATAGTTTGGCAGGGGTTGATCTCATTGAGGATGATATTGAATCATAGCCCATCATTGATATTGGCAAAACTATTTTACATATTGTCTCATTCTCCTCACCTCACTTAATTCTTGTATGTGTGGGCTTGTAAAAAAGCATTGATGTTTTTGTTAAAATCATGTGCTTTGGTAATCATGGGCAATGTTTGGAAAGCAATGATGTACACCAAAATATCACTTTCTATATTCTCTGGTTTGCATCTAAATACACATCTAATTCCTAGTGTAAACGTGCAAATAAACGCGCTAATACACGTGCAAATAGATGTGCTGATAAACGCAATGTTAGATGGGCTAGTATTTTCTCAGTTTAGATGCACAAATAGACGTGTTAATACATGCGCAAACAGATGCCCTAATAAACACAATGTTAGACGGGCCCGCATTTTCTCAGTTTAAACACACAAATAGACGTGTTAATACATGCGCAAATAGACGAGCTGTTAGACGTGCTATTAGATGCGCCCGTAATTCCTCTACTCAAGCAACGCCTATAGACGCGCCTGTTATTTTGCGCATCTACCAAGCGCGTCTATAGTTGCTTTGTGTTGTTGTGTTAGTGACTATTTATAACGGTTCCCATGCAACAATGAGGAAATACAGTAGCGGCTTCTTTGCAATAGACTCCACCAAACTTTGGATACTTCTGTTCTTCCCGAGCATTGTGAGTAGGTGCATACTAATGATTTAATTAATCGAAGATTTCATTTGAAAAGATCCATTGATACATGTACTTAAGCATAATTTCATATACATAAATGATGGCATTTGGCACCCATCTTTAATATAGGTGGTTTTTCATCCGGATCGTTCTGATCCAAGATGGTGGTACGTGATCCAAGTTGCACCATGAAGTAAGCAAATTTTGAAGATAGAGATGTGGATATAGAGATGCCAATACCAATGCCGAATCCAATTCATCCAGATGGATCTATCGAAGAAGATGAAGATCACAATATGAGCCAAGAGGAAGATGTGCATAATGACATCATACAGGAGGAAGATGGAGATCATGATATTGAGGAAGAAGATGATGATCATCAAGAATCACCATACTTTATTGAAGAAGATGATCAAGTCTTAGGTGAACATACGATGCTAGAGTACGATGATGATATAGGAGATCAACGAGAGATCAACTCGGTATAGAGTTAGAGATAGACTTGTTTGGCACGTTAGACTTGGCTCAGGATGAAGCCGTTGATGTAAATGCTCTTGATTGATTTTTTTCATCTCAAACTTGGACATGAATATATGAGCTTCAAACTTGATGTACATGCTCTTGTACTTTTATTCTCTCAAAGGATCAAACATGTATGAAAAGGAAAAAATTTATGTCATTGGGAAAAACTATCTTTAAAGGTTAGTATGGAAAAAAACACTCTCTGTAAAATGTCGCTATAGGAAGCTGTCTCAGTGTCACTATATAACGACCATTTACAAGTCTAGTAAAACGGAGGGGACCTCCCCCTTTTATAGATCTCACTTGTACATACCGTGTGGTGGAGGCGTGGTGTAACTGTACACCGGGCGGTATACTTAGACCAATTAAATAATAACAACCGGAGTGCTTAAGATGGTTTGGATTCACATTACAACAATAATGAAACATTTTTAATGGTTTATCTACTACACCATTAATTATGCATGAATTCTTGATAAGAATTTAATGGCATTATGCATTTAGAGGGAGGCATAAATGCAAATTCTTGATTAGTTGTTGTAGAGGCAAATTACGGATAGGTTGATGTGGTAGTGTAGATCAGTTGAGCTGACCTGGTCTACATTATGTTTGTGGACCATTATTACTATTCTTCAAGGAAGGGATCCATGTGGCATTCAAAGGTTGCACCACTTGGTGGGCAAGGGATGCTTTGGAAGAGGGTTGTGGAGCTTTCGAGGGAGGGTTGGGATGTGATGCCATGTGGAGGAGAGGCAGCAAACTGATGCAGAGCTGAGAGTGTAGAGCATGACACACCTCATCATCTAGTACCACGTGTCTCGATCTGGCAACAATGAGCCGTGAGGGGCGGAGAAGACTCATATAGTCCAAACTCGGAGAGGCACAACGTATCGTAGACTCTCACACATGCAGCTGTCTCATTTACTCTTCAGTATTTAATTTGCATGTGTCAACGTGCTGAGGTATGTTCTTTCACAGTCCGGCCATCCACGCCGCACCATGTGGTGGGTCTTGCTAGTTTGAACTATCAGTACTAAGCCACGAAACATGGCACGAGGAGTTGTTGCTCACATGCATAGATTTGTAGATAGAAAAAATGCAACCCAAAAGAGAGAGACGGAGGAGTAGAGATAACTATCTATCTATATATAATGTATTATATATTATATTATATTGTATTATATATCCAATATTATTATATAATATATATACTATAATATTATTACATATACCTGAATTACATATAGTGTGTGTGTGTGTGTGTGTGTGTGTGTGTGAGAGAGAGAGAGAGAGAGAGAGAGAGAGAGAGAGAGAGAGAATATATATTTATTATAATATAATAGTATAATATATTATAATATATCTTAAATAGTATTATATCTATACACTATATTATATATTTATATATATATATAATAATATTATATGTAATATTTATTATATTATATACATGTATCATAATATTTTATATTTATATAGATAGATAGATAGAGAGAGAGATGTAATGCAATAAAATAAATGTTCATTATAATATAATAGAATACAATATATTATAATATATATTAAATAATATGTTATTTGTTATTTAATATATATATGTATATATATATATAAAGAGAGAGAGAGAGAGAGAGAGAGAGAGAGAGAGAATAAATTATATGTTAGATATTATAATTATAATATTATATTATATTGTATTTTGTATTTTATATTTAATATATATAGATATATATATATAGAGAGAGAGAGAGAGAAAGAGGTCTTTGAGTTGTTTTTGTGTGTGTGTGTGCGTGTGTGTGTACACACCTGGAAATTTGAAATTTCGTGTGCTTAAGATTATGATCCAACCTTGAGACCTAGCGGATTGGGTCCTGTCATAGACGTCCTAGACGGATCATGCTAGTTCTTGTTTAATGTGTGCCCCTAGTACTCATGGTGACGAAGTCCATTTCGTTGCGGTATGAAATCTATACTATTCAATGACTTCGCGCGGCTATGTTTTATTCAAATTTAGATCAGCACTTCTAGTCTGGACGGCCAGCAAACTGGTTTGTTTGCTTGATGCGTCCTCATCCGGATTCCGTATTCCATCTTTGACAAATTTCCCTCCTCTGTTTGCAGCGACCGTCAGCAATCATTCCATGTTGCCACATCGCGGCATAGCGTATTGTAATACCGTTGTTGAGCAACACTCGCGTCAGCAGCTTCTGCGGTGACGTTAGAGCACGAGGCACAGGATGTCGAGTGGAGTAAGGAGCTGAAGCCATCTGCGCAATCACGGACGTCAGCGAATGCTTCTGATGACGACGTGGGGAGACCTTGGTTTGGGTTGGACTCGAATTTGTGGAAGGAGATTGCGAAGCGAATGGGAATGGGCGCATGAAGCGAAGACTGCTATGAGTGACTGTTTCGCCGGGAAAAGCTCTTCGAATCTTATACAGCAAATGCGCTGAGTGTTTCTTGGAGGTGATGCCTGGTTTATTGCAAGAAGACGCGGAAGCCCTTGTCCATGGCCGGCTCCTAGCTTTAATATTAACGACTCAAAGCCTCCGCATTTTGTTCTCGTAGGGCCTGCTCCCACCACTAGGCAAAAGTTGAGCTAGTTAGTAATATGTCCCCTTGACATTGAAAAACAACCAAAGTTGAACTTTTAATCGAATCTTTGTATTTCCGGTGGCATTTACAGAGTCTATATAACTTAAACCTTTTATTAAAGGATTGTTTGTACCCAACACTTAAGCTATTCATGGAGTCTTCACATGTCTTTATTCCTCCTTTATTCCCATTGGCAGCTAGATCTCTTAAATGCTTGTTAAAAATGCTTGTACCACAGAAACAAGATACTTTAAGGAGTTGTGAGAATAGGAAAAAGGTAATGCTCAAGTCAGAGCATTACCACTTCAAGCAAAATTCTTGTTGAGAAATTTTCATTCCTAAGATCAAGTCACAACTATACAATAGGGAAATACATCTAAAGGGTCTCGAAAAGGATCCATTGTGACCTTAACTTTAAAGACTGGAATTTGGATTGATGAAAATAACCATTTTGCATGTAAAAAACCCAAGAGATTTAGTCAAGACTCCTTGCTACATAACATAGTGGCTACCAATAGAAATGTAATTCAACATCGAGCATAATCCATCCATTGAGAGTTTGAACATCAAGTGCTATGTATTGCAATTCATTTAATGCACTCATACTGTAGAGATGTAGATAAGAGGTGGATGGCACAAAATGCACCATCCAACACCTCCATTCATGAGCATGTAAACGCTAGTTTCTTAACGATCATGTGGCCTCATTTGACTCTCATCTATGTAAGCATGTATATAAGTATAAGGCTAAGGATGTGAAGTTAAGAAATACCACAACTCAAAAGCTCATGGTCAAATCATTCAAGTGTAGTTACAATGAGTGCTATGACTACTTTGCTTGTCTAGCCTCTAATCGCTATTTGGCATAGGTTTCCAGATATTTATTTATTTACACACACACATACACATGTATGTACACTACTACACACGGATCCTATTGCGACATTTACGTACCGATGTTTAGCATGGCATAAAGCGTCAGTATGAAAAGCGGGTTCCATAAAGCATCGCTATATAGCGACGCTTGGCAAAAGTCGCTATATAGCGACTTTTATAAAGGTCCCTATATAGCAACTTTTAAGTGTTGCTATATAGCGACACTGATGTACTATTTTATAGCGACGTTTTCCAGAGAGGTTTTTTTTTCCATATAGGCCTTAAAAGTTAGTTTTTTCCAATGACAAATTTTTTTAAATTTTCATACATGTTTGATCTCATAGAGAATAAAAATATGAGAGCATGTGCATCAGGCCTTTGAAGTTCATATATTCATGTCCATGTTTGAGATGAAAAAAATCAATTAAGAGCATTTACATCAACTGTTTCATCTTGAGCCAAGTCTAAGGTGCTAAACAAGTCTATCTCCAACTCTATACCGAGTTGATCTCCTATATCATCATCGTACTCTAGCATCGTACATTCACCTAAAAGTATTTGATCATCTTCTTCAATAAAGGGTGGTGATTCTTGATGATCGTTGTCTTCTTCCTTAATATCGTGATCTCCATCTTCCTCCCGTGCGATGTCATTATGCGCATCTTCCTCTTGGCTCATATGGTGATCTACGTCTTCTTTGCTAGATTCATCAATTGGATCAGGCATTGGTAGTGGCATCTCCGGCCATATCCACATCTCTATCTTCAAAAATTTGCTTACTTCATGGTGCAACTTGGATCACGTACCACCATCTTGGATCAGAACGATCCGGATGAAAAACCACCTCTATTAAAGATGGGTGCCAAATGTCATCAATTATATATATGAAATTATGCTCAAGTATATGTATCAATGGATCTTAAAAAACGAAAGCTTCGATTAATTAAATCATTAGCATGCGCCTGCTGACAGTACTTGGGAAGAACAAAAGTATCACTTTCATCGGTCCAATGTTTGGTGGAGTCTATTACAAAGAAACCACTACTATCTTTTTTCACTGTCGCATGGGGACCATTGTAAATAGTTCTAAACCATTTTACATCAAGAATGAAAATACTAAATCGTTTGAAATCAACTTCATAGATGTCGTGTATGGTTCCACAATAATCCAACTGTGAGGAGAGAAGATTGGTATCCGAAGCACTTGCTCGGCTATCTTGTGTGAAGTTAGCCATGACTCCACAATCATACGTGACTCTCTTTGAATCAATGCGTTCCATGTGAAAATGTCATCCATATGACCATAATGCACTGTACTTTTTGTACTATAAAAGAGCAGCATTAAAACAATGAAGATGCATCTATTTTATAGCGTATATTGCCACAAATAATTACTTAATTACATCAAGAGGTAAGAAACTTACATGCACCATACATCCATATGATAACTCTCGTTCGTGCTCGTTTATTGTCTCTCCATCACGTTCGGCTTTACGTAGAGCCAATTGTAGCCAATCAAGTGCCATGTGAGTAGGGACAAGAGCCAGATCCCATGGATATGGTTGTGATCGCCTGTACATTACTCTGAATCTCATCCTTGCATTTATTCTTTCTGCTTTGGCCACTTCATATCTCTGACCACATGGTCCACATCAAGATACCCCTGACCAAAATATCATTGGTATGTCTAGGAGCTCTGGAAATATCAAAGACATTGCACTCCTCTCCATAATATCTGTAACTCCTCTATCAAAGGTGCCATGTACACGTCCATATTTTTTGCCTTGTAGTTTCCTGGCACAAGTAGTGCAAGCATGAGGTGTCCTTTTTTTATTGTTAGCCATGGTGGGATATTGTAATTCACCACCACTATGGGCCATGTCGACCAAGATGTTGAGCGTAACCCGAAAGGATTCACGCCGTCCATGGCGAGCCCAAGATGTAAGTTGCGTGGCTCCCTCGCAAAGTCCGGCCACTGATTATCTATGTGCTT
The DNA here is from genome assembly GCF_047967505.1 of Dipteris shenzhenensis. Lineage (NCBI taxonomy): Eukaryota > Viridiplantae > Streptophyta > Polypodiopsida > Gleicheniales > Dipteridaceae > Dipteris > Dipteris shenzhenensis. The sequence goes on along the minus strand of NC_141625.1, from coordinate 32,323,771 downwards.
CCAAGCTGCACAATCTACGAGAATCCTTAACGTTTCATCAGTGGACCGATGAGATGCATGCCATGTCATCAACTCCACTATGGATTTGCATCGGAACATGTGTTGTATTCTTGCAATGATGGGAAAGTGTCTCAAGACCTTTACCAATATCCGCTCACCCTGCAAGTCATCTCTATATTGTTGTTCCCCACACTTTGACAACTAGCCAAATCTCCATGCTCACAACCAAAGAGAATATATACGGAAAGCATGGATGGTATCGTAATCCATGCCCACCATTGTTAGCATCTTTTTCGCTTCATCTCTTGATGCGGGCATGGTATTTGGTGCAGGCAACATCTTCTAGAGCAACCTATGATAATTCAAACATATATAGGCTTTGAACAATGATGATTCGGTATACACTATCCAAATTATGATTCTCAAAACAAACAATATCCAAACAATGAGTCAAATTAATGCAAGAGCTAACCTCATTAAGGCCGAGACACTTGTATCCGACCACCCATACTTTACTTGCAGATTCAAGATTGAGAGACAAGCACGTAGTTTAGACATCCTAGCACCCTGTACAATTGTGTTGATTACAACTCTCGCATTTTGACCTCAGACTCTGACATCACGTGTACATGGGATGTAGTGCCCCTAAAAATGGAATCCATCATGTCGACGATACCCTCGTCATCATCCAGGAGACTATAGTCTTGCTCAAAGTGAGAAGCTATATGCGTACCCTCGTCATGCTCCTCATCCTGTTTTAAGATTTTGTGTAAATATAAGATCTTGTATTTCCAGATATCCAATAAGACTACGAATTTAAATAGCTTTGACTTACCAATGGTCCATCAATCATGCAACACCAACGGTGGGTACTGGTTCGGGCTCCTCCCCATACATCCGCAAGTGGCACGTGATAATACGATGTTGATGTCGTACTTCTCGCTTGCAATGAGTGCAATGATACTATAACCTCTCCGTAAGCCACTTCGTGCTCCCGGGCATTGGCGCATCATCATCGGACGAGCTTCCACTCGTCCCTTCCATCTACACTTATAAAATCACAACATAAGTTGCAAGAAAATATATTAACAGTTATAAAATAGCATCTATGAGCTTCCCTTCATGTTAGAACAAAAAGTGACTTAAAACGGCGCTATATAGCGACTTTTTGCTCTGTTCCATCGCTATATAGCGATGTTGTGGGTTAAAACCTGAGACTCCCATCACGCGACGCTTTCTTTAGCAATCTTTATAATCTCTCAAGTAACCAAGACAATCTCTCCTCCCACCTATTTTCGATGACCTCCCACCTATTTCCAACAACCTCCCACTCTATTCTCCACTCCTCACCCTTCTCCTAGCTCTTGTACTCCCTCTCTACTCTTTTCCCTCTTTGGTTTCTTGAAAGGAAATTCTTCAACAATGTAGGTTATTTGTTTGTTAGCTTTTAAAGTTTTGTGAGTGCTTCTCCTTGTATTGCTAAACTTGTAAACTAGTTTTCATGCTTGTTTTCAAAGGATTGAAACAAAAAAGGAGATCTCAAGAAAGAAAGAAGACAACTCTTTTTTGCATTTCTCTTCCTTCTCTTTCTCCTTGTCTCCTCAATCTCCTCCTTTCAAGAAGTTACTTTTATAATCTCCTCCTTCCTCTAACATCTTATTTGAAAAATGGTATGTTTCCTCTCTTTTGTAGGGCCAGTCCACAACACCGAGCGGGACGTACTATTTTAGGTAAGTGCTTCCTCTTTTTTCCATTTATTATTTTTGTTATTTGCATTGGCCTGCAGCAAGTGCCTTAAGCACTAGCTGTAGTGATGGGCGTAGGAACCCTCTCTTCCCCTCAATCTCTTTCCTTCTTCTCTCCTTCAATCTTTTTCCACCTCTTTTTCCCTCTTTCCTTTTCCTCTTCTTCTCTCTTTCTTTCCCTCTTTTTCCCTCTTTCCTTTCCCTCTTCTTCTCTCTTTCCCCCTTCTCTTATGTTCATGCATAAACATAAGCATGAGCATAAGCATGAGCATAAGAGAAGGAGATATATGCTCATTCCTCTTTCTCTCCCTCTTTCCTCTTTTCCAATCTCTCTTCTCCTCTTTTCCCCCTCTTTTCCCTCTTTCCTTTCCCTCTTATTCTCACTTTCCCCCTTCTCTTATGCTCATGCATAAGCATAAGCATGAGCATAAGAAAAGGAGACATATGCTCATGCTTATGCTTTTCCAATCTCTCTTTTTCCTCTTTTCCTTTCCCTCTTCTTCTCTCTTCTTCTCTTCTTCCCTCTTTTTCCCTCTTTCCTTTCCCTCTTCTTCCCTCTTTCCCCCTTCTCTTATGCTCATGCATAAACATAAGCATGAGCATAAGAGAAGGAGACATATGCTCATGCTTATGCTTATGCATGAGCATAAGAGAAGTAGACATATGCTCATGCGTAAGCATGAGCATATGTCTCTTTTTTCCTCTTTTATCTTTCCCTCTTCTTCTCTCTTTCTCTCCCTATTTTCTCTTTTCCAATCTCTCTTCTCCTCTTTTCCCCCTCTTTTCCCTCTTTCCTTTCCCTCTTATTCTCTCTTTCCCCCTTCTCTTATGCTCATGCATAAGCATAAGCATGAGCATATTCTATGAGCATAAGGGAATATGCTCATGCATAAGCATGAGCATAAGAGAATATGCTCATGCTTATGCTCATGCATGAGCATAAGCATGAGCATAAGAGAATATGCTCATGCGTATGCTTATGCATGAGCATAAGAGAAGGGGGAAAGAGAGAATAAGAGGGAAAGGAAAGAGGGAAACACAACAAGACACAGCACCCATAGACGCGTGCACAGACGCGTTTCATGAACTAAATAAAAAACTTACGGGCGCGTCTATTTGCACGTCTATTTTCGCGTCTGGAGACCCGCGTCTAATTGTGCATCTATATATCAGACACACACGTGTATAGACACGCAGTTAGATGCTTAAATAGATGCGCTTATGAACGCGTTTATAGACGCACATATAGACGCAATTCGAACAGACAGACGGGTATATAAACGCGTTTTTAAACGCACTGATAGACGCGCTTTATATATTTTTTTTAATTTTACAGAATGCTGTGTATGCTATATAGTTACAACAATCCCATATCCACATTGTGTAATTCAATTCTTATAGCCAACCGCATTTTAATTACAATTCCAAATAAAACATTACAACTCCAAAACGCAATAAAATTGAAAGCTAAAAAAGTGCTTGTATATATATAGCACGAAGCTAAGCCATGTCATGTGGCTTTAAGTACAAAAAATAAGAGGAGTGTATATACAAGAGGCACAAAGCCAAGCCAGTGGCTTTAAGTACAAAAAAGAGTAGCTAGTACTACTTGTACGACTAATCTATGTTCTCCAGGTCCTCGCTCCCTTCCACGCTCCCTTCTACGCTCCCTTCTGCATCTCCTTCCTCCTCTTCCTCATCGTCTTGTGCATGGGCCTGTAAACAAGGGACAACATATATCAATGTATGAAAAATCAAATCTTTACTTATAATTTTGGCATTATTTAATTACTTTCAAATACCTGGGGAGCCGCTCCAGTAGCTCGGGTATACTGCTCCTCACTAATCAACCCATCATCATAGAAGTGCCTCCATGTATCTCCTCTGCGATGGTGGCGGTGGTAGGCTGTCTCCACAGGAGTAGGATATCTGCCCACGATCTCAAGCTGCATGAATGCGACACACTTTGCGGAGGGATTAGTACAAAGAAACAACCTCCTAATGAACTACATAAGCAATATAATTTGAGATCGATACTTACAAACTGGGCCTCCCATGATTCAACACCCCCTGCTCCAAAATGCGAGCTTCCATATTCCTCCATCTGGATCCTCCATGCCTCCACGTGCTGCAGACTGAGGTCCTCCCTCGCTGACTTCATTGCCTTCTTACACTCACGCTTGTGAGTGGTGTGGGGCGGGCCCCTTGGTGGTTGACCTGCCTCAAGCCTGGCAAGCTCCGCTAGTGCCTGCCTCTTAAAAGCGAAGATCTATCGTAACAATCTTTGACTTCCCCCATTTATCTGTGAACTGGCGATTGGGGGGGTTAGGATACCTAGAGCGAACAGTAGCGAGGGTCTCATCAGCCAACCTCTTTGGGTGGTCTTTGTAGTGGATAAAGCAATCTCTGTAATTGTTAGCAATTACAGAGCGCATGAAGGCCATGATGTCCTTCCCCCGCGCATCCATCAAGATGCCTCCTGTCTGAGTGATGTCATAATAAATCGTACCATCACCCAGAGGCACGTCTAAATCATCTGAATCATCATCCTCCCCATCGCCACATGGCCCAAAGCACTGTGCCATGCATCCCCCACCGCTCTCCTTGCTACTACGTCTGCTACCCTGTTATGTCGAGCTCGTACACTGGCCACTTGTAGGTGGGGACTGCACAGGCCTATGCTGACCACTCGTAGCTGGAGAACCGAGTCTCGATGGCACAGGAGTACGTCGATGGCTCACCGAGACAGAAGGACCTCCTGACGACATGGGGGAAGGGGCATAAGACGAGATGGCTGAAGGGACATAAGACGGCATGGGGGAAGGGGCATAAGACGGTACGGGGAAAGGGGCATAAGAAGGGGCATAAGACGGCTGTGCTAACTCTGCTGGAGTGATCTCAGGCGGTGTGGGGTGGCTTGGAGTCGGTAGTGCCGGCTCCTGGGGAGTGTTTAGAGTACCCGTCATATACCCGTATAACTCCGCAGGAGTAGGAGGGTGCCCTAAAAGGTTATATAAGTCCTTCCAAATAGATTCACGGGGATCAGGTGAGCTGGAAGTGCTTCCTGGCCACATGTTGAACTGGAAAAAAGGAAAAAAATCTATTACTGATGAGCTGAGAAGAAAGGGGAAGAAAAGAGAGGCTTACTATCAGAGCACGTCTATAGACGCGTTTGATTTGCACGTCTATAGATGCATCTAATAGAGCGACTAACTGCTCGTCTAACACAACGTCTAATTGCTCATCTAAAAGAGCATCTAACAGAGCGTCTATCGACGCGTATGTCTATGTCTGCAATAGGCCAGACGTGCGTTTAGACGCGCCTCTAGACGCGCCTATAGACGCGCTCCGACAGACGGGATTTCTAAAAAGTAGAAAAGGACATTGCGCCCGATACAAAAACGTGACACTGATACCCAGATCATGCGCTTCTTGGATACGAGAAAGTACAAATCTGGAGAGAGAAAACTTTCAAACAAGATCAACTGCAAAAAGACTTACTTGGATAGAGGTATGGAAGGTTCTTCTTTCTTTTTCAAAGTTGCTTCTCCTCCTTGTTCGTCCTCCTCTCCTTTAAGCTTAGAAGTAAGTGTGGGTGCCTTTCTCTTGAGTGTAAGCTTGGAAGTAAGTATGGGAGTCTCCCTCTTAAGCATCGAAACTATGGATCTGCTAAAGTATAAGTAATGTGAAGAAAAGCAAAGCGACCGGCGTGCTAAAAAGCAGGTTTAAAAGCCGCGTCTATAGTCGCGTCTAATAGCACATCTATAGGTGCATCTAAATACACAGAGTAGACGCGCCATTAGACGCGATTTTAGACGCGACTATAGATGTGCTACAGAGTTTAAATTAAACATTTGAAGAAGAGCAAATTTGGTGGGTTGTTTGTCTGTAGGATGTCTTCATCTTCAACAAGTAGCTCCAGTGAGGATGAATCCCTCCGTATCCACCATCGCGAAATGTGGTTGGAGCAAAAAATCAAAAGTCTTTGTGATCGATGTCGAGGAAACATGTATCGTGCACGCAGGATTACACTCAATCATATCTCAAAGTATGGAGAATGGGATGTGACCGTAAACAGGGTAAGGGTTTGTAAGTTAAGGTTGATTGAGATACCTATGGGTGTTCATATGTTTGAGTTATGATCCCATTTTAATTTGATACAGGATGCAGTGCCATACCCGCATATGTTACCCTATGCTCGTCGTGAGGAGGCGAAGCGTCGGCGATATGAGGTGGGATCTTCAGGAGGGACCGTTACGGATGCATGGAGTGATGGTGATAGTAGCCCTCTGCCATTACCTCATGAAGCCATGGAGGAAGAGGTGTTTGATGATATGGTGCGGGATTTATATGTCCATCAAGGGAGGGATAATAGCATGGAGTAGGATGATCTTTTTATAACTGCAGCATCGACTCCACTGTTTGAGGGGTGCACATTCTCTGTTCTACGTGCCTCCCTTGAGTTACTAAACTTGCAAACCATCTATGGATGGAGCAATGCAAGTTTGAATGCATTACTCAAGTAAGCTTTAAAGTCGATTTTGCAAACATGGTGAATTATGCTAGTGGGTCAATTACTCGAATGCAAGTCCTCATTTATGGTCTTCACGTGCAGGCTATTGTGTAAAATGCTTCCAAGGGAGAATAAACTACCGACCTCAAGAGATATGGCGTGACCTCTCTTGGAGGATTAGATTACAAGCGCATCCATGCATGTGTCAATGATTGCGTTTTGTTTCGTGGACTACATAAGGATGCAAGAGAGTGTCCTACTTGTGGAGAGGCAAGATATAGAGTAGATCTCAAAACCTTGGATGTGCCTCGTAAGGTATTGTGACATTTTCCCATAATCCCTCGCATCCAACATATGTTCAAGTGCAAATCTATTGCAGAGCTCATGTCATGGCATTCCTCCCATCGATCAACCGATGGCAAGTGGAGAACTCCCGCGGACTCTCTTGCGTGGAAGCATATTGAAGACACATGGCCAAGCTTCAAGGAACAACCTAGGAGCTTGAGACTTGGATTGGGTATGGACGGTGTGAACCCATTTGGTCTCAAAAGCATGTCTTACAGTGTATGGCCAGTGGTATTGGTGAATTACAATCTTCCACCCTCTATGGCTATTAAGAAAGGACATGTCATGCTGTCCCTTCTAATTCCAGGGAAACATAAAGTCAAAAACCCTGATGTTTATTTGGAGCCTTTGATTGATGAGCTAGAGATACTTTGGAGAGGTATCAAGGTGCATGATGTGAGTAGGCCTCCCTCATCACGAGACTTCAACTGCAAAGCAATCTTGATGTGGATGATGCATGACTTCCCAGGCTATGGCGAGTGTTCAAGTAAGCATTGCATTTCTAATTATGAATAGGCAAAGGATGTGGCACCCTAAACCCACCTTCCACTCTTAATTGCATCTATTGTTCAGGTCTCACTACATCGGGTTACCATGCATGTCCTGTTTGTGGTCCTTCGCTAGTTGCCTCACGGGCAGATGCATTGAATAAGGCCATCTATGAGAATCACCATCGATTTCTCCCACCTGATCATCCTAGATATGTTGCCCCTTGGAATGAAGTCCTCCCACAATCACTCACCGTGGGAGATTGGATGAGAATTTGGGACGGTTCCACGACTCCTCCACCACTTGGCATGAGCCGGTAAGGGTTTGTAACTATTGGCTGGAAGTAAAGATTGGCTATATTGGCTGAAAGTAAAGATTGCACGCTAACACTTTATTTTGTTTAGATACTCCATCTTTTATCGTTTACCATATTGGTCCCACCTCAAGATCCATCACCTGCTTGATCCCATGCATATTTTCAAGAATGTGGCATCTACCATTTGGGAGCATTTGAATGGGACACAAGATTTGGCAGGCATAAGGGAGGATCTACGTACCACAGGGAGGATGCGTGAAGCTTGGCCTCAAGAGAGACCAAATGGGCGTGTTTTTTTACCTCGTGCACCGTGGATGTTATCAAAGCTAGAGATGGCGACGGTGAAGCATGCTATTACTACAATTCGTACTCCCACTGGATGCATGAGGTGTTTGGAGGGAGCCTTTACAAAGAGCAAGAAAAGAGGTGTAGAGCAATTATATGGCTTGAAATCTCATGATTGGCACAAGATGCTCCAAGTAAGTATTTTATGTGCATAATATCTTTTTCTTTTCAAATTTGTGAGTGAATAGCTATAAGCAACTAATCAACCACCTCCTCGCGGGTTCAGTTCATACTACCTACTAGCATTTCACGTATTGCATCGAAGGACATGAAAGATTGTATTTACAAGATGGGCGAGCTTGTGAGGTATGTGAGCTCAAAGGAAATAGATCCCACCACGCTTGAGAATGCTCGAGTTATGTCAGTGGAGGCGGTTTGTTAGTGGAGGAGACATTTCCACGTTCTATTCTCACAAGCCAACTACATCTCATAGTGCATTTGGTGGATGAGATTGCTATATGCGGTACTATACATGCACAATGGTTGTTCTTCCTCGAGCGCTTCATGAAGACCTTGAAGGGCTTCGTGAGACAAAATGCAAGACCCGAAGGTAGCATGGCCGAGGGTTGGTTGGTACAAGAGTCACTTGTATATATTTCTGAGTTTCTTGTTGATGTGGATAGCTCTCTCCCACGACTATGGAGAGATGATGAAGACCTAAGGATGACCTCTATTGTGCCTCAAGGGAAAGGACGCAACAAAGTAATACACACGGAGTTGCATAATAGTATCAACCTCTTTTGCGTGCTTAATAGTGATGTGATGAAAAGATGGGTGACAAGATACGAGGATGCAAAGGCAAGAAGACAAGAAGAAAGGGCCATCTTTCGTACACACCACGGATCTCGTGTGCCATACCCTCAGCATCTAAGAGCGCTTCCAAAGGATATTCATGTGGATTGGCTACTTGATGAAATGGAGAAAGCAGAGAAAGACGAGGGGATGCATATCACAATGGAAGAATGGGAGTATGCTAGGGGATGCATGAGCAAGGTCGGTATATAGAATGTTATGCATAAGTTAGGAGCTTTTTATAATTTAGATTGCTTATTTAATTGATTTTTTCTTGGTGTAGTGCACTATGTTCAATGCTATATGGTGTGAGGGCAAGCATTTTCGAACACAACGGATTGATGATAAGAGAAACACACAAGATTGCGGCGTCATTGCTAGCTTTGAGGGAGCCAATGGAGCCATGGATGATTATTGTGGCATAATCCAAGATATTATTATGCTTGACTTTCGACGCTTCTTTGTGTATGTTTTGGATGTAAAGTGGTTTAAGGACGTGGTGGAAAGAGGCCCTAATGCAACAATCAAACGCCATGCAAGTGGCTTTGTAACTATTGACTCCACAAAGTTTTGGCAAAGTAGAAAGGACACACTAGTACTACCGGAACAATGTGAACAGGTACTGTGCACACATATAAAAATACTCGCTTTTAAATATTTGATGCAAGAAAAGTAACATGATTGTATTTGTGTTTGAATTAGGTTGTCTATCAACCAATGGTGGATAATAATAGATGGTGGCATGTCATACCTATTATGCCACGTTCCAAAGTGATGTATAGTACATTTACTAATATGGAGCGTATGGAGGATGATCATGGCCATGGACGTGATGATGACCGTGATATGAGAGAGGAGGATAATCATGAGATAGGAGATACAGATATTGAGGCCATTACCCGTGACGACAAGCCTACCATTCGAGATGCTGATTTCGATGAGCACATGAGTGGCACAAGTAGTAGTGGGTTGAATGTATTTGTGGATCTAAACACTTGTTTGGATTTTGAAGTAGATAGTTTGGCAAGGGTTGATCTCATTGAGGATGAGATTGAACCGTAGCCCCATAATTGATATTGGCAAAACTATTTTACATATTGTCTCATTCTCCTCATCTCACTTAATTCTTATATATGTGGGCTTGCAAAAAATTATGTGCTTTGGTAATCATGGGTAATGTTTGGAAAGCAATGATGTACACCAAAATCTCACTTTCTGTATTCTCTGGTTTGTGTCTATCTACGCGTCTAAATGCGCGTCTGATTCTCAGTGTAAACGCGCAAATAAACGCAGTAATACACGCGTTAATAAATGCGCTAATAACATGCAAATAAACGTGCCAATACACATGCAAATAGATGCGTTAATAAACGCGATGTTAGACGGGCCCGTATTTTCTCAGGTTAGACGCACACGTAGATGCGGTAATTTACGTGCAAATAGACGAGCTTATAGACGCGCATTTAGTCGCGCCCGTAATTCCTCTATTAAAGCAACGCCTATAGACACGCCCGCTATTTTGCGTGTCTACCAAGCGCGTCTATAGTTGCTTTGTGTTGTTGTGAAAAGAGGGGGAAAAGAGCAGAAGAGAGATTGGAAAAGAGGAAATAAGCATAAGCATGAGCATAAGAAAGGGAGACATATGCTCATGCTTATGCTTAAGCATGAGCATAAGAGAAGTAGACATATGCTCATGCATAAGCATGAGCATATTTCTTTTTTTTCCTCTTTTCTCTTTCCCTCTTCTTCTCTCTTTCTCTCCCTCTTTCCTCTTTTCCAATCTCTCTTCTTCTCTCTTTCTCTCCCTCTTCTTCAAATTCCTCTTCCTCTTCTTCCTCTTCCTCTTCCTCTTCTTCTTCTTCTCTCCGTCTTTGCCTATGCCTATGTCTATGCCTATGCTTATGTTTGTTTTTCTGTTTTTTGTTTTCGTGTTTGTGTCTATGTTAGACATGGGATCACGTCGCTTATCGAATGAGTACAGACAGCCTTGCAGGAGGAGAGCTCACGATCTATATGCTCTAGAGGACTTTGATTCCTCTCAGGCGACTACCCCGAGGACTACCTCTGGTCCGACTCCTCTCAAACCTAGCACTACGACTACCCCTGGTCCGACTCCTCTTCCATGTAGCACTGCGACTAACCCTCGAGAAACTCCTTTGCAACCGCGCATGGCTTTGTCGGGAGTCTCGATGAGTTTGTAGCATAGATGAGTGATGAGGAGGCAGCGAGATTCTTCTCTCTGCTATCTCAAAGGACCTCAGCAATTCCCTCCCCTACACCGATGGCTGGATGTACTGCCCAACCATCCCCTCGTGCCCCTTCGACCGAGGGGTCATCACCTGTGCATGCCTCTCGTAAGGGAAGGAAGAGTAGGAAGGGTAGCTTATGTTGTGCTGACTTGAGAAATGTAGATGAGTCAGCACACTCACATTCCTATAGGTCTCCACTTGGTCTGGAGACACAATATCAGTCAAGTCCCTTGCCCTCTCCTACTCCCACTGTCACTCCTCGCTACGGAAGCACTCGCACAGCTTCCACTCCTTCTGACTCTGCTACCATCAGTCCTCCTTACTCATCAGGGGATCTCTCCTATCAAATCACAGCTGCCGGAGAGATAATAGAAGATAGAAAGGGCAAAGCAGTGATGGCCACCATGAGGCGGTTGATGAGCCATCACTTTAAGAGCGGCATTACTACCGATTGGCGGTATCAAGATGACCAAAAGAAGCAAGCAGTCATCGATGAATTAAAACAAAAATACCCTAACCTGCCCAATCGGGAGTTTAATGAAGATTATATGCGAGAGCGCATGGGTTTGGTCTTGAAGCATCGTAGATTACTTCCATCACAAAGGGGTTGGCTAAACCTAGCTGGGCAGACAAAGCTAATTGGAAGTTCTTCAAGAAGCAGAATAGGGACAATCCCGAATTGTTCAAGGGTCAGAGGAGGGCAGCAAAGAGACGGCTGGACATTGTAGGTACTTCGCACTTTGGTGCAAGCGGACGGTTGGTGTTCGAGGCAGCCGTGGTAAGTCTACTTCTTCTCATTTAATGTATTGTCCTATTTGTTTTACTACATATTACATGCACTTTAGCTAACTCTAACTCTCATAAATTGGATCCACAGCAAGCTGCGATGGGTCGTCTTCCTACAAATGCAGAGACGCGACATGCATTTCAGATAGGAACAAAGCCATGGTTTATTGAGCAAGAGGCAATGGGAGCGACGGTCAATTGGGCTGAGGTGGCTGCTCGCATGGTATAAGTCTACTCCTACTTGTAATCTCACTTTTTAAATTGTTTTAGTCTTTAAGTTCCAATCTAATTTTTGATTTATATGGTTCACTCTTAGGGTCAAAGCTCAAGCATCCCATCATCGGAGGCGAGCGATCACCAGGGCCAGGGATTAGATGCATGTGACGAGGATCAGGGAGAAGGTGCAACTCACGAGGACTAAGGAACAAGCCAACAAGACGAGGATGATTCAGATTCGGATGAGTAGTAGTAGTAGTAGTGGTAGTAGCAGTTTGCATTTTCTTCGCCCTGTATGTCATTTTGTATATCTGCTCGTTTGAGCAATTTTGTATTGCCCTTTTGAAAGGGTAATTTTGTAACAAACAATGTTGTATATGTTCGATATGTATATGCTTTTCTTGCTCGATCATTTCATTTGAGGGATTTTGTATCACCTTTTTCGCAAGGGAAATTTTGTTATAAAAAAACTTTGTTTTATAATTACCAAAAAAAAAAAGGATTAGTGGGGCTAAACAGGGCCATAGCAAGCCCTGTTTAGCCCCACTAATCCTTTTTTTAAAGTTCTGTTAATCGTCGCTATATAGTGACGATTACCAGTGTCGCTATATAGCGACGATTATGATCGTCGCTGTATAGCAACACTTTATAGTGATGGTTATTTTTCGACGCTTTTAGCGAGTTTTATAGCGATGTTTGCACCCATGGAAAAAAAAAAAATTAATGTAAAAAGCGTCAGTATTTTCGTCGAAAAATGGCCTATGCCTTGTAGTGGTAGTTCTATAATAGAAGTGTTAGCTTAATACTTACTTCCATAGAGGGAATGCATTGTCTACATGTAGTACACCCAATACTAGCATCATTTTTTTTCTTTTGAGGAGGACCAAACAGTGTGGTGGTGTAGAAATTTGAAGATCATCCCCTTGTTTGAGAAGGAATCAACAAGCTTCATGTGAGAGATAATGAGAGCATATATGTTAGACAGATGGCTTTGCCCAACAAACTCACCTCCTTCACAATCTGAAGCAACTTGCTCCTAATAAACATCCTTGATGCAAGAGATGGCAAGATAAAACAAAGCCATGAGCAATTGAGGATATCTCAAGGCCCTCTCAAAGGGGCATGAATGTAATGTCAAAGTTTAAGGGCTCATAGATTCATTATTCTAAAAGGATTATATGAGCAACCTAATAGTGCTAAGGACGATGTAAATAGTATGATGCTAGTGGAGTTTATTTATTGAAGTTATTTAGGTGAGTTGTCTTTAGGAGTTTGTCTCAATAAAATCTTTGAAGATTGTGCAATAGTTGTATCCTATTAGTATAAAATACATCTATAATGGTAAGCCAATGAGAAAAGGGACCATTATACATAGGGCTTAGGGTCCACTACCTTTGAGAATGGGAGATATGTGATTTCTTTGGAGTGGCTACTAACTCACAAAATTGAAGATGAATTGTTTTAAAAAAATGCACCACAATGTTACCTAAAATTGTCTATTAAATCCCTTTACGGGCTCATTAAAAAAAAAGCTTATAAAATTCTAGCCCTCTCATATTGAGTAGATCTTGCAAATAGCTAAGGAACTAGGGTAAAAAGTTAAACAAAATTAAAAATAGATTTACAATCTAGCTGCAATCTAGATGGTAAGATCTTGAAATCCAACTACTTACCTTCTTGAGTAACAAGCTTTTCTGTCAAACAATGAAAGCTAGAAATGTGATTGTTGATGTCAAAAAATATGTAAGCAGTTAGAAGTCACAACTAGTTAGACCAAAAGCATTATTATAACACAAACTATTGCAATCTCCAAAATGACTTGTTGCAGTGAGATAGGGCATCAATGAAGGCTTGGAGAAACTGCTATCTCTTTAAGGAGAACCAAATTTCAAAACCTTGGATAATATTTTTGCAAAAGGGGTGGAAAATTTATATGTAATTTTGATATCCTTCAATTGGGAGGATTAACAATCATTGAATAAGCCAATTATAAGGGATTTATCTTTGTATTGAAAATTGTAGATCCTAATCAATGTATAAACAAGAGGCTTAAGGGTCCATTACTAGAGAAATTAACTCTAGCAACCATCTACAAGTCCAATGGATATATTTAACTAACACTTAAACATTCCAATTAACAAGTAGTAAGCATTATTATACATAAGAGAGGCAACTAGTAGCAAGTATCATTTGCAAATGAAGCACGCTACATGATCAAATGTGTATTTAAAAAAACATGTGTCAACATGAGTTCAAGTTTTGAGATCCTTATCATGTAATCTATTAGTACAATCTAGAGATGAGAGTATGCAACATAACCATCATTGATGTACATAGCAAAGGGCTGGTATGCTTAAGACATTCATGACTTCTATTCTCTTCCATCTTAAGAGAGGAAACACTTCCTTTCTGGCATAAGCAATTGGTCATAGGACCTTCCTTTTAAAAAATTTCTATAAGTGCATCGACCCATGTAAGAATACACCACCTCGCCCCTTATTGAGAATGTGCTTGGAAGAACAAAGATTCCTCTACTGTGCATGCACAAGGAATGCACATGCATTTACATAAGTGAGGCCCCTAGGGAATTGATCTAGTTAGATTAAACCCATCAGCTACATAACGAGAACATCGAAAGAAACATGTCCATTGTAACTTTTAAGAAGGGAATGAAATTATAAAGTGTAGGTCATTGGGCAAACCTTGCCCCTATATCTAGAGTTATGGAATTATAGGTCATTGGTCAAATCTTTCCCAGGATAGAGCTACAAATATTAGCCCATGGTACCACTATAAGTCTTTAAATAGTTTCAGTATACTTAAAGTTCATATACATGGCTTTTTTATAAGCTAGAATTCTAACCTTATATATGGCTCTAGATGACTTATACCAATAGATTTGAGTACTTGGAGGGTGAAATTTGGACCTCATTTTGGACTAAGATATACATTTGTAATTTGCTAGGCTTGGGAATGCACTTGCCAAGCTATAAACTTAAGCTAACCAAATAGCCTTTTTTTGGGAGTCTATATATTGCTATATAGGAAGGGGATGAGAGAGGTTCCTTATGGGCAAGAGGTTGGAAGAATAAGGAAAAATAAAGGGTACATATAGGGGAAAAAGAACTATGATCCTTTAATATAGAGTGTATGTTTATAGAGGTCTTGTTGCATGTACATATAGCTTCTTCTCCTTCTTTGAGTAGTGAATGAAGGTGAAACTAGGACGTTGTATGAGGTGCGCCGCTATTTACTAGGATCCCTAAATAGGCTTCATTGAGTCCATATTTATAGGAATTTTGTAATAGATGGGACATTTTCAACAATGTAAAAAATACTTAACCCCAAAAGTGTTCAGG
Organism: Dipteris shenzhenensis; assembly: GCF_047967505.1. Lineage (NCBI taxonomy): Eukaryota > Viridiplantae > Streptophyta > Polypodiopsida > Gleicheniales > Dipteridaceae > Dipteris > Dipteris shenzhenensis. The sequence goes on along the minus strand of NC_141625.1, from coordinate 32,308,616 downwards.
CAAAAATATATTTTTTATTATCAATGAAGCGACTTGGTGATGCTCGTTAGGAAAGAGTACTGTTAGCCACTTTTATAGGTTAAGATTCTCACATAAGCTTCAGGAAAATATGGGCTCACCTATAGGGAAGGCCCAATTATTAAGTTCCTTAATGCATCGGTGTGTGTGTGTGTGCATGCGCGCGCATGTGTGCAGATGCGCGTGCATGCATGTGTGTACGCACACATGCACATACGAAAAGTTTAGTTGATCCATTAAAATATCAATTCATGAATGTTATGTCTTCCCACCTTGGATGAGAAAAATATATAATTCTAAAGAAGAGTACACATACTTAATGAATGTTGAGGTTGCCCTCAACCTATGCTATATGTGATGATGAATAAGTGGTCACACTCAAGTGAGATCTATTGAGCAGTGCAACAAGCCTTACTCTGTCAACATCCATATGATACTTCGATCCCACCACCCTCAATGAAAAACAACATGGAGGCTATGGATCCCAGCCTCCTTGTTGAAAGGTTTATTTTGAATTTTGGTACTCTTAAGGCACTTGTAGGGCAAAACCCCTCCCCACTTATATTTTTAATTAGTGAAAAACATTCGTAAAATGCAAGATGGTGATTAGATGGCTTGACAAATCACATGTAGTGGGAGCTTTTAATGACTAGTGCCATCAATGATGAGGAAATGGTGGAAGACCAAGCATGGAAACCCAACGGTTTCAAACCACTGAGTAGGATGGTATACCAAGAATGCAAAGCACTAATGAGAAAAGAAGAAGGCGTAGGGTGGGATGGGTGTGATTGGGATGTTTGATTTGTGGCCACATATGGGCCACATAAACAATGCCTATGTGGGGAGGGTTGGGGAGGAGAGTCTTTCAATAGTTGCATGAGTCTTTCAATAGTTTCATAGGCCCAAGGTGATCCTCAACCATGCCTACTAAAACATGTTGGTGTACATTTGTATTTTTCAAAAAAAACAAGATGCTCCCTTGCATGTTGGTATAAATTTATATTTAGAAAAAAAAAAAAACAAGATGGTCCCTTGCATGTTGGTATAAAATTATATTTAGAAGTTGGTCCATCACGTAAGCGATGGTCCAACAATGTGATTGAGCTTGAATTGAGAGGGTCCGTTAGAATGTATAATTCTGGCACCAACCAAGTATGTCCCTTCTTCTCTTATATAAGAGTGCCTTGAAAATCAGATTCCGTGCAGTGCTTCTAGCTTCCCTGCACAGATTGTGAAATTGTCAAAGCCCTTGCCCTTATGCATCCCCATTGGCTCTCATCTCAAATCCCCTCCTTTTGGAGCTCTCTCCCTTAAGATTACCTAGGACCGATTGCGAGTCACCACCCTTGTAAGCTTCTGGAACACTTCTCTGCAATTCAATCTTTGTTGCTAATCAGTTAATTGCTAGTCTTCTTCTGCCGTAGGATCTCTCATGCTTGACTCTTACCTTAATGTGCAGGTTTTTCTTGCAGCTTAAATAGAGATCTATCATCTTTTGGAGCACCCTTGCTTAAATGCCTTTTGTAGCATCTTCCATTGTATCAGGCCGTAGTTGATTGCAGCTACTGGCGTATACTTTTGCACCTTCTTCTTGCAACTCGCCCTTAATCAGACATATTGTCAGTATTTCAAACTCCATCAACTATGGCGCAGCTGCAGAACTGTATCTTCTCCCTCTTGCTTCTCTCCGTTTCTTTCTCCTTCTCCACTGCGAGAAATTTGGCCGCTCTGACCACCCCTACTCTTAAAATACGCCTCGCGCACAGAGATTTTTCTGCCTCGACCTCCAATTCCACTACTCAATTGGAAAGATTTCAACGTGCTTTGCGACGCAGCAGCCTTCGATTGAGCCACTTCGAGAAGGCCATAGCCAGCTTGGTGGAAGCTGCCTCGTCTGGGAACGACCAGCTGCCGGTGTACGCAGGCCAGGGGGCCTTCATCTCGAGTGCTGCCATAGGAACTCCTCCTGTAGCTTTCACAGCCATCGTAGACACAGGCAGTGATCTAGTCTGGCTCCAGTGCAAGCCCTGCGTGTATTGCTACGCTGAAACGTCTGGCAACATCTTCAATCCTTCCGGTTCTTCTACCTACAAGAAGGCCTCGTGCAGCGACTCTCTTTGCAACAACAACGATCTTTCCCAAACTTCATGCAACCCTTCTTGCGCCTACACTTATACGTATGGCGATCAATCCTATACAAGCGGAGACTTCTCCTATGATACTCTCACTCTCCCGGATAGCACTGGCACCGCTCAAGGCATTTCCCATTTTGGGTTCGGTTGCGGCCACGACAACGAGGGCAGCAACTTCGCAGGCGCCGGAGGTATCATCGGCCTTGGCCAAGGTCCCGCTTCCCTCCCCACCCAAATGAAGATACCCAAATTCTCGTACTGCCTTCAGTCCATCACGGACTCGTCATCTCAGCAGAGTCCCCTGTTCATCGGCCCCGGAGCGAGCATCGGCAGCTCCAATGTCGTGTCTACCTCTATTATCACCAATTCCTTGATCCCCACACTGTATTACATCGGGCTCAAGGGAATCAGCGTCGGAGGGAGACTCCTCAACATCCCTTCAGGGACTTTCGATCTGCAATCTGATGGAAGTGGGGGCACCATCATCGATTCCGGGACTACCATCACCTATTTGGCGTCAGCAGGATACACGCCAGTGCTGAATGCGTTCCAATCCGGCATCACGTTGCCTCCTGCCGATGGATCTTCGATCGGGCTCGATCTTTGCTACTCCTCCAGCGGCAAAGTGCCATCATTGACCTTCCACTTCAATGGAGCCGATCTCGACCTTCCTACTGCGAACTACTTCATCAGTATTGAGGGGTTGTATTGCATAGCTTTGGCCTCATCCAGCAGCATCTCCATTTTCGGGAATATCCAGCAGCAAAACTTCCACATCCTCTACGATCGCTCCGCACAACAGCTCTCCTTCGCGCCTGCGACTTGTGATTCGCTCTAGAGCAAAGTCCCCATACGAAGGCATACCGTTATCCTTCACAAGTTAAAGATTCTCATGACGCAAATCGCTGTAAATAAAAATCCATCCGCAACTTTAATCGGCGTCATTGTTCCTCGTCACCTGTAGACGATGCTGATCGTTCCTAAAGCAAAGCTCAGCAGTGCCGCACTACCTATGTACATGCTTCCCCCACGCTGGTACCATTCACCACAATTCAGCGACCAGGATCCTGTACGCACGTTAGTCTGTAACTAACCACTGTAAAGTCGCGCCTTGCAAATATCGGGCCATCTGTACGTATTCTATTTCATTTATGGTCAGATCTGTTCCGCACCAATGCATGTGTAATTTCTCCTTCCCAAGCTCCAAACGCCAGCGTTTTCCATCAGAGGTAAATCAATCAATTGAACGAACTAACGCATATGTCTTCGTTGCGCGGCGTGCCCGGTGAATATTTCAATTGCTCTTCGTCAATTCTGATCCAGATCTATTCTACGGCTACACCACTTGTAGTGCGTGCCCTCTTTAGCCTGAAATTTTGATTCTTCGTTAATCTTGAGTGATTTACCACGTAATAGCGTTCTCAGTGTCTTCTGAAATTATATGCATGTATATTGAACCTCATTGCAGTTTAGACGTTTTCGTCACCTTGCCCAAATATGACCCACAACTCCAACCTTGTTAAGGAAATCCTTTCCTTTATTCCAAATGCCTTTTCGTATATCGAATGCTACAACCACAAACTTCATGTTGCTCTGTACTTTGTATCTAGAAAGCTACAACCACATGGAAAAGTCTATAAATCCTATACTCGAAACAGCTACAACCACATGCAGAAGTGGATGAATCCTAAACTCTAAAAAGATGCAATGATGAAAGTTTTCCCTTAGATCATTATGGCACTCCACAACCCAAAAGGACAAAGGTAACGTTCTAGATTTCTCCTTTAGTATAATAATATTCACAAGCCTATGTGGAAGTAGAAGCTTTTCAAAATTCTTTGTAGTATAAAAGTTTTTTTTGTGGTATACCCCTTTGCCAAGAAACAAACCTTGTTTCCACTAATTTTGACTAAAGAGCGCAAGCTTGATGGTGAAGGATGAGATAAGTCTCATCTCTAGTCCTGAGTGACCATCTATCTCTTAATACAAGGATCATAACATGACATACGAATGTCCTAGGATGTTCAAACGAGCAAATTCATTTGCATGCATCCCTTTTGGATCTTGAGCATTACATATTAAAATAAACTCTCAAGCAGAATTGACTTTAATCCAATGTTGAATTTAAAATGAAATCTGCTTGTCAATTTGAAACACTAGGGATAAAAAGGATAGTGTGACCATGATGTATGAGGTTTTTCCTCCATGATAATATTTTGTCCATGATTTCTTAACCACGTCGATTGAGCATAGTTTAAGAGGAAACATTGAGCCTTATTTTGTTGGAGAGATCTGAATGAAAATTTCCCCCAAATGGTAGCTATTTTTGAGTCCTTGATGCACCAAAATCTATTGAATATGGTGTAACCATGATGTATTATCGTTTGTCCCCATGCTAATAGTCTTGTCATAATGTTAAGATGATATAGATTGACCAAAATGAGGAAAATATCAAACACTCTTTCTTATCAAAATAAATATTTATTTTTCCAAGTCCTTAAAATGACACTTCTATGTTTTGTTATACCATACGATACTATTGTTAATTGGGTGTTTTAATAAGGGATTCAATCCAAACATAAAAAAGAAACATTTCTCGAGGTTTATGTCTTTCATTGAATGTGACATGGGGATGACCAAGCTATAAAGGGTCTAAAGTCTTGAATATGTTGTAGTTATGGTCTCTTCATGTAAGAGGACAACTCCCACACACCATCACCAATTATCACAAATCCCCTACTTTCCCCCTTCCCCACTACTTTTGAGGCTTTTTGCAAGAAGAGTATATGCATTGCCTCAATCATGTCATGGTCATGGATGCTAGCATGGCATTTAATACTTACTTTTAGTTTTGAATCCTTTGGGTGCCAACATAAAATTATTCTTAATGTTTTCAAATCAAACTTGCAATTTTACATTTTTTTTGAAACATAACCCAACATAAATTTCAATATATTAGAACCCCCCCACCCCGCCGCCCCCCCCCCAAAAAGAAACAAAAGATAGAGCAAATTTAATGCCCATAGATTGTAGATATGTTGACTTCTTGCACATTTGAGGTATTAATTATTATTGAAGGGGTTCGACATGGAAAGAGAAGGTATGAAGGCAAATATATATGTGAGGCATGAAAGGAGCATCCAACTATATACATATTAGGTTGCATTATCTTTTATGAAAATTTTGTCCTCCAGTTCTTCCCCTGCCCTTCTTTCTTTCCATATTCTCATTTAGTGATTTATTATTAAGAGAAGTTTGCCCACTATTAAGAATGCATGTTTTTCAAAGAAATTTGCCCACTATTTGTGCTCAAGATTATTATAGATAGGATAGCATTGCTTACTATCATTACTATAAGGGTCACTTGACATTACAATTTATGCCTCTTTTTCTTTTAATTTTCTTGATTTCATATAGTACAAGATTGTATAAATAGTGAGGAATTCAACGAAAACTAACACTAGTACACAAATGTCTATTTTTTATGCTTCTCTCCTGACATTTTATAGACGTAAATTTTTTGCGCTACAAGATGCAAATGATTTGTAGGATGTGTGAGCACAAAATTTGTCGATATGGGCACTTGTATAAGCATCTATATGTGTATCAAGGATGGACAACCATATCACTACCCATATCGATAAGCATATTGAGGATCAACATCCATATTGTTATACATATCGGCTCTAGCATTCCAGATACTGGCATATATACCAATACCTATACCAAAATTTTCTTGATGAAAATAGTGTGGTGTCAAGTAGTGATTCGTGTGTTTTTAGAATCTAGCCCATATGCTAATGAGGTAGTCCCTCCAAGAAACTCTAAGTTAGGAGAAATGCATACAAATGTCATTCACTAGTGTCACTCTAATGACTGTTGTCTTGTTGCAATCTTGAATCCATAAGAGAAGAAAGTGGGGAGTGGAGATGGGAGAGGGAGTGCCTAAGGTGGTGGGGAAGGTGGAAGAGAACATGGCATTCACAAAGATCATGATGAGAAAACAAGAGCAAAAATTAAGAGAAGGAAGAGAGCTCGTATTCCAACAAGTGAAGACCACTTGGCCTTTTATACAGGCCACCTTTCAAAATGTCCAACCTATTCTCTCTCTGCCCCTCTCTTTCTTTATTCTTTAGAATCATCTTGGGCTGATTTGGATCCATGGAAAAATCTAGCAAAATCCTAATGCTGAGAATAAATTTGAAGGTATCAAAATATGGTGGTTTCAACCAATGTGGTTTACTTGCCCCCCTTCCTGAAGTTGATCCATCAATGTCTTTGTAGAATGGAAAAGGACTAGGTAGCTTTGCATAATAGAGTGTCTATTTGTGATTGTAAGATGCAATAAAACGTGTGGGGGGGCTCCAAAAATCTATGCATGTTCCTGAATACACTACAAGACACGGGCCACTTTCCAACACTGATACCGATGCTAAATACAAAGATTTTTTTTAAAAAAAGTGGAAAGTGTCAGAATGTATGTCATTGTGGACATCGCAAAGAAACTGTTGGTGTGGGAGTCAGTGTCACTGTCGTCAGTAACATATGGCTTCCATGTCAGTGTGGGAGTTGGTGTAGTCGTTGGTATATATACAGCGACACTGCAGTGTCGGTATGGGTGTCGATATATACCGACTTTTTTACAAAAGCTAAAAAGAAATTTGTGGGGCAGGATGGGGCTTCTTTCAGTCCCATCTTGCCCGACATTTTTTTTCCCCATTAGAATGATAAATGAGGAGGTGCACATGTTACAATTTTGCAAAGAAGGTCTACAAAGTAATGGGAAATTTGCCGAAGTAATGTGCTACAAAATGGCAAATCCGCCAAAGTAATGCGTTACAAAATGGCAAAAGTGCCGAGCTCCAAAGTGGCAAATCTGCCGAAGTAATGCATTACAAAAGGAAAGAAGTGCCGAAATACTAACCGACTAAATGTCCTATCCTACTATTACTCCTCCTCATCCTCCTTGCCCTCCTCTCCCTTGGTCTCTCTGTGTGCATTTGATCCCTCGCCCTCCTCTCTACAAGCCCAACCGTTTCTTCTTCAAATCTAGTCTCTTTGTTCGGATCTCTGGATGGGTTGAACGTTCCTCCCTAAGAATGAAACAAGTTAGAAAAACTAAGAGCATTGATTGTAAGACAACGGTGATATTCAAATGATAACAAAGAGGAATGGTATACTCACATGACATGCCACCATCCTTTCCCAATTGATGTGGACTCCTTCTTTCTCCTTTTCCTTAAGCTAAGGTTTGGCTCCAATCCTAAATGCCCTTCTATACTCCTCGTCATCTAAAGGCCTTCCAATCACAGATTTCTATGGATCCAAATTCAATTAGTTAGATATGAATGACAAAACATTTTAACGATCAGTAGGAGATAAATATATACTTACCACCCATGCCGTCTTGCCTAGTCTACCACCCCTCTGGGGCTGCGAAGGACCTAGGGTCTTCAGACGTATCCTCACCGCCTTTCGCTAAGCCTTTAATGCATTCGGATTCTCCTTGTGCTCCTTTTTTCTCTTTCAATCTTTTGGGTCCGGGCGGGTCAATGTTTGCTTGGGTGTAGCCAATCGTGGAACTATTTTTGGGGCCACGATGTGACGGATTAGTGGGCGAGATTTTGAATTTTGCGACATGCGCTCTCGCCAAAAGTTTTTTCGCATCATGATTGCTACACTGTCATTATAATGAGACACAATCTTGTCATTGTCAATAGTGCAGAGCTAGACACATGGCAATATATGCATTTACTCATGAGCATATTGTTGCTCTACCTCTCGCCTGACTACATCACACAACTTTTGCCTTGCCACCTGTCATTGCACAGCTTCGCCATCTGTCACTCCGCAACACAATCTTTTGTTGCGCTAACCACTGGGCTAGTTTGAGTAATGATGTTAGAAAAGTCAATTTACGTAAGGGAGTATTTAAAAAAATTTTGGGAAAAATTTACAGATTTGTATAGGAAAAGTACATGTACATTTTATTAGTGAAAAATTTACAGATAAGGAATTTTAGAAATAGGCCTTGAATGCACGTGATATAGAGGGTTTATACATAGTGACCCCCTCGAGCTTCTTCTCTTCCACACCTTTCCATGTCGACCATTTTTGTAGTGGCCGCAGCTTGCTCTTATTCTTGCAAGGCCCTCGCTTGTGCCTCCTCTACCTTGGTTTTTGCACCTTCCTGATACTTTTCTCAAGTTGCGTTGCCTTTGTTGCATCGGTGGCTTATCATATTGCTCAAAAATCCATTTGAGGGTAGATGCCATCAGGTGCATTGCAACTCCGGTGGACTGAGATGACAATTGGGATTTTCCATCCATGCAGTTCTTTAGGTTGGTTAACACACACTTGGAGATTGCCCTTCAGAAAGATACATCACGTCCTTTCAGTTGCTCTACTACTACTTGAACCTGCCAAAACTTCATGGTTCCTCTCATATCAGGAAAGAAGTGAATGGTCTTCTTCAGAACATCTTAGAGGTTTGTTGGCAAGCTAGAAATCTTGACTCCACCATCTTTACTAATATGAGTGTTGGGGTATATATCTAGAATATCATGTCTCTTCCATTGCATCCCAAAAAAGTGTGCTTGCAAACTGCCTCCATAAATTCCTAGAGCATTTTCAATCACGCTTTCATTGATGGTAATCTTCTAACCTTGATAGACTAGTTGCCCCTCCTTCACATTCACCTATTGTACCAACCTGGTGAAGTTTTTGAGGGTAGATGCCATCAGGTGCATTGCAACTCGAGCGCACTGAGATGACAATTGGGATTTGTCATCCATGCAATTCTTGAGGTTGGTTAACACATTCTTGGAGATTGCCCTTGAGAAAGATACATCACATCCTTTCAGTTGCTCTACTATTGCTTGAACCTGCCAGAACTTCACGGTTCCTCTCATATCAAGAAAGAAGTGAATGGTCTTCCTTAGCACATCTTGGAGGTATGTTGGCAAGCTAGAAATCTTGACTCCACCATCTTTACTATTCTGAGCATTGGGGTATACATCTAGAATATCATGTCTCTTCCACTGCATCTTGAAAAAGTGTGCTTGCAAAATGCCTCTAGAAATTCCTAGAGCATTTTTAATCACGCTTTCATTGATGGTAATCTTCTGACCTTGACAGACTAGTTGCCCCTCCTTCATGTTCACCTGATGTACTAACCTGGTGAAGTTTTTGAGGGTATATGTCATCAGGTGCATTGCAACTCTAGCACACTAAGATGACAATTAGGATTTGCGATCCATAGAATTCTTCATTTGGTTAACACACTCTTGGAGATCGCCCTTGAGAAAGATACATCATGTCCTTTCAATTGCTCTACTATTGCTTGAACCTGCCAAAACTTTACAGTTCCTTTCATATCAGGAAAGAAGTGAATGGTCTTCTTTAGCACATCTTGGAGGTCTATTGGCAAGCTAGAGAGCTTAACTCCACCATCTTTACTAATCTAAGCATTAGGGTATACATCTAGAATATCATGTCTCTTCCACTGCTTCTCGAAAAAGTGTGCTTGCAAACTACCTCCAAAAATCCCTAGAGCATTTTCAATCATGCTTTCATTGAAGGTAATCTTTTGACCTTGACAGACTAGTTGCCCCTCCTTCATGTTCACCAACTATACCAACCTGGTCAAGTTTTGGAGAGAATCCAAATTGGACTTTTGAAGAGCGAGAGAGGAGCTCCCATATGTCATGATTTCAAGATCAAGGGAGGAGGGTCTCTTGCACTATGCTGTAAAGGGGGAGGAAAGATTGTGTGAGGATCTCTCGGACTGCAGTGCAGCAGGGTCCATTACGAGAGGGGATAGAAGTTGCAAGAACAAGGGAGATTGAAATGGTTGAGAGGGATAGAAGATGAAACAGTTGAAGAAAATGCAATAGTGGAGGCTTGAGTTTGCAGTCCGATTGCAAGGGAGAAAGAAATGGTCGAGAGGGATAGAACAGTGAAGCAGTAAGGAAATGGAATAGTGGAGTTTGTAGTCCGATGGCAAGGGAGAATAAAATGGTTGAGAGGGTTAGAAGATGAAATAGTTAAGGGAATGGAATAGCGGTTTGTAGCCTAACTACACTATTAAGGTGAGAGCCACCATGGTGGTTGGCCCGAATTTTGATTAATTCAAGGTGGCAGTACTAACTTGCATGGTAATGAGTGATTAGAGGTGGTGGCATCTAAGTTTCCCAGCCACGTCCATGGTGGTGACTAAGACCCACCAGGCTAGCAGTTCATGGCAACATGACACTACCATCCCAATGATTTGGAGCTACTTTGGACTGAGCATGGGAAGGGAGAACATGATGGTGCAGGTGCATGCATGAAGTGTGCTTTACGATGCCACCAGTTGCGGTATGGTGTTGCTCAGTTTAGGGATGCACAACAGATAGTTGAGTGGTGCATACAACATTTGAGTACTAGTGCTACTTCTTCTTATCGATCACATATAGATAGGGTCATGAGGTGCTTCTTTTGGTCTGTGGATGTTGGGAGTATTGATCAGTCCATTGCTTATGATTGTGGATCAATGCATGGTACTTTGGATATCCATTCTATTAGGAGTACATGCTCTAGGGATCCCATGAGCTTCTCTCGATGATTTGCATGTTTCTTTTCTGCATGTGTTGATGGTGATTGGGGAGGATGTTCCATGATAGCATGGGCTGATCCATGGTGGACATGCCAATGTCCTTCCCCATTTAGGTATTTTGCCCCTTCGCACACCTATGATATACTAATATGGAATTGGGGCTTTTGCCTTCTTGGGCCCACATTCGGCATCCGATGGACATCCAACTTTGCAAGCACATGGAAACCATCAATCCTAAGACCTGTGCAAATTTTCAAGCCAATCCGACACCTGGACATGACAATCTCCTTCCCCGTTAGGTATTTTTCCCCTCCACACACATGATATACTCATGTGAAATTGGGAATTTTGACCTTCTCAGGCCCACATTTGGTGTCCGATGAACATCAAAATTTGCAAGCACATGGAAACCATAAAGCCTAAGACTCGTGCAAATTTTCATGCCAATCCTACACCTGGACATGCCAATGCCCTTCCCCATTAGGTATTTCGCCCCTTCACACACATAAGATATACTCATGTGGAATTGGGGCTTTTGACCTTCCCATGCCCACATTCGTTGTCCGATGGACATCAAACTTTGTAAGCACATGGAATTTGTCAAGCCTAAGACCCTTTCAAAGTTTCTTACCAAGTTACCACTTGGACATACCAATGTCCTTCCCCATTGTGTATTTTCCCCTTCACATACGTGTACATGATACTTATGTGGAATTGGGGCATTTCACCTTCTTGGTCCCACATTCAGTGTCCAATGGACATGGAAACCATCAAGACTTAGCCCCGTGAAAATTTTCTTACCAATGTGACACCTGGACATGTGAATGTGCTTTCCTGTTAGGTTTTTTTTTTATTCGCACACATATGATATACTCATGTGGAATCAGGGCATTTGACCTTCCCGGGCCCACATTCGGCGTCCGATGGACATCCAACTTTACACATACATTAAAACCATTGTTTCTAAGGCCTGTGCAAATTTTCATACCAATTCAACACCTGGACATACCAATGTCCTTCCCCGTTAAGTATTTTGCCCCTTCACATATGTAACGAGGTGCACATGCCAAGTTGGGGCATTTTACCTTTATGGACCTTCATTTGGTGTCCTATGGACATCAAAATTTGCACAAACATGGAAACCATCAATCTTGTAGACCATGCAAAGGTTTACACGCGAATGTCCTTCCCCAAATGTTGTGTATTTTGCAAAACCATGAATGCCCCATATCATTGCATACGTTTGGCATAGCAACATATAATCCATATGTAAACAAGAACATTTGAATCTAGGACCCCTTAACACAATATTTGAATCCATATTCAAACAATAAGTGAAACACATATCGAGACCATATAACAATTCAAATCACTTTTTTACAACCATTGCAATGAAAACATGTTAGATTAACAAAACGATTGACATACAAATGTACACAATGAATATAATCCATTAAATATTTGCATGAATGAAAAGAAGAACATACACAAAAAAGTACATCTGTGATAAACTAACAAAAAAGAAATACATAAAACCCAATATATTTCTATAAAATATGAGGTTGTACAACTGTTTTAACCCAACTACTATGGCTTTAGCACATACAAAAAAAGATGTCCACAACAATAAATACATATAATAGAGGTAACCCAGCAAATCTAGGTTTAGCTACTCTGGATCATCCACCTCGATGGCTGATCAAGGTCTCCGGCCTACCCTCTTATGCTTTCCACCTGCCACTCGATCCGCTATCATGGCATGCTGTGAGATCCATTGTGCACTGGGAGGGGGCTCTGTACCTAGTAACACACATACTGCATCTTGCATCTGCATCCTACATGCCTCCTGCAACATCTGATGTCTGATACTCCACAAATGATAGTCGGCTTTGACTCGTGTCTCAAACTTTGAATGAGTCAACCTCTCAACATCCGAGATGCACTGCTCGAGCTCTAGTGCCTCTTTACCATGTACCTACAAAATCACCTCTTTGCGGCTCTCTCTCAATACACAAGCCAACTCACTATCATCAAAGTCTTGATGCATCCATGGAATAGGAGATGGCTCCTCATCACCCTCTAGAATGTCAAAATAGCCATCCTCTCATGCAATCCTCTCAATGTCCTCCCACATCGTGTGAGAATAGGGCCTACCAGTCATTGGGTCCATCTCAACATGCTCGCCAAGATACAATGAGTCCATACCCAAAGCCCAATATATGATGAGGGGGACATCTGTTGTGCAACAAGAGCATCTAGACCTAATAGTCAATGATCATACAATGTAATCCAAATGGAATAGATGCCCACAACCAAGTCCATAAAATCCTATCCCATCAAAGTTTATCACACACAAAGTGCAAGAGGTATGACGAACAAAAAAGTCTCGGGCGTCCTAAAAATTGTGACACAGGCTGTGGATACAAGGTTATGTATGGATCCAAATATGCTTCCCTACTACCACCATGCTCCTCAAAACAATGGACCTACATGTAAAAGTGCTCGGCCCTATGCTCTGCAATCCTACACCTAGTGGTCTCTTCATCTAGGCGATCCTCTATATCCTGAACTTGATCCTGAAGGCGAGTTTAAGTGTCATGCAACTAATCCCATGTCTCACTCAACTCTGCCCTCAATCTCTTAATAGTGTGCATCAACTCATGAACATCCCTAGAAGGTGCTGATGCCTACGCAGATATCATGTGCACATGCTATAAGTCTAAATCCTATGTTAATGCACCGAGAGTTAAATATCAAGCATGAAAATAAATAAGTGGAACATACCATGATAGGAGCAACAAGCGCTATAGTCGCATGTGATGAGCCAACGTCTGTGCCACTACTAGATGGTGCCAATGCCTACATAATATCATGTGCACATGCTATAAGTCTAAATCCACCTTAATGCACCTAAATTTTTCTATGTCACATGAAAACGAATAAGTGGAACATACCATGGCAGGAGCAACAGTCGCTACAGTCGCATGTGATGAGCCAATATCTGCGTTAGTCCCAAATGGTGCCGATGAAGATACATGCTACATGTGGCAATAACCAAACACATTAGAGCTATAAAATTGAAAGTATAACTTAAAATAAGAAAACATTTCAAAATTATACATACCATGAACACCTATTTCATTAATTTTGGACTCTTGCACTGTCCAAATTCATTTTGTGAGATAATTTTGGATAAAACATTTCAAAAAAAGAGGCGCTTATAAAACAAAACATTGAGTCAAAAAGGAAGATTTTAAAAAATCAAATTAGAAAAAGACCTAGTAAAACCTTCTCCCGCACATAGTGATAATGCACCTCAATGTGCTTTGTTCTAGCATGATATACTGGGTTATTTGCCAAGTGTATATTGCTCATGTTGTCACAATAAATGACAACTGGCCCATCTGTAGACTGATGCATATCATAAAGTAGCTTATGCAACCAAGCTACGTCACATGCAGCCATTACTGCACCCTTGTACTCAGCCTCTGTGCTCGACGCAACTGTAGGCTATTTCTTGCTGCTCCAAGTGACTGCAGCACTCCCAAAAGAGAACACATATCCACTGGTAGATCGTCTATCAGAAATACTACCAGCCCAATCAGCATCAGTGTATCCATGCAACTGTATCTGAACCCCAGCCTCATAAAATAGTCTATACTGCATATATATACCTGAGTATGCATCTCTAGCTGCATCCAAATGCGGTTTCCTTGGAGCCTGCATAAACTGACTTACCAATCCAATAGCATAGCTCAAATCTGGCCTGGTAATAGTCATATAAATCAAACTTCCTACTATGCATCTGTACATAGTAGGGTCTTCCAGAAGCTCACCTGCATCTGTGTTGGCTCTTTCCTACTGCTTTCGTAGGAAGAGCTGGGTATTCTATGTTGCAGGGTTCCGAGGCTTTTTGTCACCTACAGATATATTGGGTTTGTCGTTGTAGTATACGTGTAGCTTAGGACCTCGAGTCGTGTTCCGGTGAGAGACGTAGGCTTAAGTGTGGTGAGTAAACATAATGCAAGCATGTGTAAAAGGCACGTAAACCATTGTTGTTGGGGTAATGAAGGCTTTCACCTTCATTGGGGGTTGTAGGGTTTAGGAGGAGTTTAAGGGTTCAGAAGGAGGTTCCAGGGTTTAGAAAGAGTTCAGTGTTAGAAAGAGTTCCAGGGTTCAGAAGGAGGTTCCAAGGTTTAGAAGGAGTTCAGGGTTAGGAGGAGGATCCAAGGTTCAGAGTAGAGTACATGGTGGAGAACTCGTCTCCCTCGTAGATCATTGAGTTTAAGGGTTTAGGAAAGCATAGGAGTGGGAGAGGAAGAAGGTGTAAGAGCATGGGTGAAGTAAGAGAGAGAGGAGGAAGGAGGAGGAGGGAAGAGGAGGAGGGAGAGGGAGGAAGAGGAGGAGGAGGAGGAGGGAGGAGGAGGAGGAGGAGGAGGAGGGAGGAGGAGGGAGGAGGAGGAGGAGGAGGAGGAGGGAGAAGGGAGGAGGAGAGGGAGAGGATGAGTTGCAGGGTTGGAGGAGAGGGGAGAAGGGTTGCAAGGTTAGGACATGCTTTTGGACGTGTAGTGCAAGGAAGCATGGACACTTGAGACAAATGCTTGGAATACCAATGTAGACTCAACACAATGCCCCAAGAGTGTGGGCTTCATTCCATTATGGGGTATTTATACAAGTTGGAGAGCTTCTCTCTCTGCATGTAACACAAAGTCGTATCACAAAGTTGTAACACAAAGTTGTATCACAAAGTCGTAACACAAAGTTGTGTCACAAAGTCGTAACACATTCTCTCTCTTCATGTAGAAGATGTAACACAAAGTTGTTACACAAAGTTGTTACACAAAGTTGTAACACAAAGTTGTAACACAAAGTTGTGTCACAAAGTTGTATCACAAAGTCGTAACACATTCTCTCTCTTCATGTAGACAAACTCGTAACACAAAGTCGTAACATAAAGTTGTGTCTAGAAGTTGTAACACAAAGTTGTAACACAAAGTTGTATCACAAAGTTGTATCACCTTCTCTTTCTTCATAAGTTCATGTTGGCACAGAGTCAACATACTCCCGGATCCATTTTATTACCCATCCTCGGGTTATGGCTTATTTTGATTTCAGAGTTGGGATGCCATGTGCATAATTCAGTGGCTATTTAGCTTGTGGTATGCGAGTCGTTCCTGCTATAATGCTTTTGCACCACACAATTTGTAGTCAATAGTCAAGAAACTTATCTCCTCTTAAGGAGGGGTAGATGACTATGATTGCCAGAGGGGATCTCGTTGCTGAGGTTGCGGATGCTGCCATCGAATCTTCTTGGGAAGAGGTTTAGCGGGGGTCTCGTTGTGGAGGATTGGTATAAAGGATGTTGGTCAAGAAGCTTGTCTCCACTTAAGGAGGGGTAGATGACTATGAATGTCAGAGGGGATCTCGTTGCTGAGGTTGCGGACGCTGCCATCGAATCTTCTTGGGAAGAGATTTGGCAGGGGTCTCGTTGTTGAGGCTGTCATTTCTTGCTATCTTGCATACATGTTGGATGCGATTGCACCCATAGCATTGAGCTTGTAGATAATTAGTATGCAAGTTTGATATTTTTGCATATAGGAGACGGCTGTGATGTTTGGCGGGGGTCTCGTTGCGGAGGCTGCAGACTCTGTTGCCAATTCATCTTGAGTTTTGGCATAGCTTTGTGTAGTGCATGTGAATTCATTGCATGCTTTGAGAGTATGGAATGAAAGTGTGTGATACTATTTTTTATGCAATCTATTATGTGCCTATGCAAAATCATGTGAGTGCATGTGATGTGTCTAACTCTATGCTTATTCGTGGGATTTGATAGGGAAACTAAGACTCAAACATCCCTAATGTGCAAAAAACATGCGTATGCAGTGAGTGTGCGTGTAAGAATCTAGTGCAAACTATATGTGCAAAAACGTGCATATGCGAGTGAGTGCTTGTGATACAATCTAATCCTAACTAAGGAAGACTTGGTTTCCCAAATCTTCGTTTTTGTCGGGGATGGCTCGCGTGTTGACGTAGTAGCGCTTCAATCGGCTCCCGTTTATTGTTGTGTTGAATTGGACTCCATCTAGTGTTTCAAGTAGCACAGCTCCGATGGGATTCATCTTTCGTACTCGGTAGGGTCCTTGACCTAGATACTTCAGTTTTCCCTTGTGTACTTTGGCATTGTATAACAGGACTAAGTCGCCTTCCTTGATGTCTTTAGCTTTCAGATTCCTGTCAAACCATGCCTTTCTTCGATGT